>NC_056744.1:427622449-427657449 GCF_019279795.1 Protopterus annectens | reverse complement strand
GACCCGCCATGGGTGAGTACAGTATGAAAACAAAGAGGGAAACAGAGACGGAAGATTAAGTTGGAGTTGAGCAAGGCCAAGACCAAGACCAAGACTTTAGTAGGCATTCCTTGAGAGATGTTTTAAAGCTCTAAGTGTTAGAGATAGTTCTTAAGCATAGAGGTAGATTATTCCATGCCTTAGTGACAGAGTAATTGGAGAGAAGTTTGCCTATGTTTTAATTAGGTTTGTGAATTTCTAAGAGGTGAAGATCAGAGCTTCAGAGAGTACATTTTGGAGAGCAAGGAGAGATGAGGGATAAGAGAGCAGGACAGAAGGAGGGTTTGTTAAGGATAGAGTGAGTGAGGTGTAGTTGAGGAAGAAGGAGTTGTTGTCAGAGTTCAAGCCACTGCAGGGTTTTTTAATGGTATGCAGTGGTGGGAGCAGTAGGGGAGATTGGTAGCAAATGTAACAATTTTATTATAAGTGATTTCAAGTTTAAGTAATAGATTGGATTGTATGTTAGTGAGTATAGGTGCAGCGTAGAATAGGGTGGGCAGTAGGAAGGCCTGAGCTACAGAAATTTTAGCTTCAATAGTGAGATATTTTTGTGCCTATATAACATTCCTAAATTCTGGTTGGTCTTTTTGATAGTCTGTTGAATGTAAATATCACATTTTAGTTAGTCATCAATAGTTACTCCAAGCAGTTTTGTATGAGGTTCAACAGAGATGACTGTGTTATTTATGGAAGTTTCAGTGAAGGTATTTTCATGTTGTAAAGAGTTTGGGAGGAAGAGTAACAGTTTATTTTTTTTAGGGTTGAGTAGAAGATGATTACTGATAAGCCATTGTTCCACTGAGAGAAGTAATTCTTGGGTAACGGTAAGGATTTAGGTGAGATTGTCAGAACAGGATATAATTGTAGAGTCATCTGCATATTATATTAAAGAGGAGTGAGGGCAGGATGTGTAGAAGTTATTAGTGAAAATGTTAAAAAGCAAGGATCCAAGACTGGAACCCTGAGGAATGCCAGTTTGAACTGGGAGGAAGGGGGATGTGGTGGAGAGCTATCTAACAGACTGGAATCTCTTGGAAGGTAGCTGGAGAACCACAGAAGTGTGGAATTGAAGAGATTAAGGTTAGAAAGTTTAGATAGAAGAAGTTTCTGGGAGACAGTTTCAAAGGCTTTAGAGAGGTCAAGGAAAAGATAAAGAGACTAGCTTGCTGTTGTCATGAGATCTGGCGGTGATAGATAGCCTTAGTACTATTGTAATCAATTGTAATATCTACCCAAAATACTTTTCAGATCATTTCGTGATGCAAATACATGCATTGGTTTCATTATATGGGATATTTTAAATGCCATTTGGTTTCCTAAATCAGTTATGCTATCTTACTGCAGATGAGCTGCTCCTAGATTTTGTGGTGGCCAGAAACTTCCAAATTTTATTGATGATCTTTGATTTCAAGATTTTCAAAAACTGTTCTGTTCTTCTTATTTTACCACTGTAGGTCATGTCTGACCTACACTTTGGAGTAAAACTTACAGTAATAATATAATGTAATTGTCTGGCTTGTCTTTCAAGCCTAATACTTTACTAAGGCAATTTCAAATATGCACTGTTTTGATACAATTAACCAAAACTTTCTAACAATATAGAATAACCTCCACATTTCCTCTGAAGGAGGTTCAAAGTATGGTAGTTATCAAAAAAAAGACTAAAAATGTACTTCACTTGGAATATTCATGCAAATCATTTAGTTCCCCATACTAAAGGGGTGGCGTAAAGGCAAAAATGGGCTGCTAGGCTGTAAAATGCCCCTCGGCAGATAGCCTAGTATGAACCTATGAACCTATGAACCTATGAAAGCATGATCTATGTGCTTAATGCTGTACACATTTATTATTGCAGGCATGTTCATATTACTTAGTACTCTTTTTAAGCTCACCTTTTGCTAAATGACCACATTTTTAAATGTGTGGCCCATGGCCCTCACAGAGTTATTGAATTCTGTTAACATTATTTTATGCATATCCTGTAGTATTGTTATGTTTAGAGATTTAGACATTCCTAGTCAACAACTATGAAGGCATATACCCACACACACACACACACACACACACACACACACACACACACACACACACACACACACACACGCACACACACACACACACACATATATATATATATATATATATATATATATATATATATATATATATATATATATATATATATATATATATATATATATATATATATATATATATATATATATATATATATATATATATATATACTCTGTATATACCTCCATACATGACTACATACACACACACACATAAAAACAAACAAATCTTTTTCTTATCTGTAATAATAAGGAGCTAGCTTGGGAAAGTGCATTATCTTGGGAAAGTAATTGGATAGTGGTATTCTATTTATCCATCAAACAGTGAGGTTTGGAAAGACACTCAACATGTCAATAATTACATCTGTAACAGGAGAGACATTAGGCATTGTGAAGGCTGCCAGCCTAGCCAGATAGAATTTTGCAGATAAGTCTGTCATTTGTAAATATGAATGTAAATTACAGGCTTGTTGTATTAAATGTAAAGAAATACTGTTACATGTGGAACTGGAAAAAATGTGACAACAGTGCACTCTACTGACCAAAGTAAAGCGTGTGGTAACCCTTTGATGTAGACACTGGTGCAGAAGGGTCTAGTTGAAGAAGTCCTTTCTACTGTTTTAACCAAGTGTTAAATTGCTAGATTTAAAAATGCAAATGCATTTTTATTGCTCTGTTTCCTGACCAGCTGCAAGATAACAAAAGGAGATGTTAAGAATGTAAATGCAGTTTCTGTTAGTCTGGGAACCCAGAGAAGTGTGAAGAATGATGTAATGTGTAGCCTGTGAACCCCAGGAAAGTGTGAAGAATGATGAAATGTAAATCAGAACTGCAATTTCAATTTAAACAGTAAGAACCAGAGAGGATTAAGCATTTTTGTCTTGACCATCCAACTCATCAAACTCATCAGCACTCTGCCTGTTTTCTTATGTAAGTTATCTTAGACTTTTGTTTTCTTTTAGAAATAGCTAGGAACTAGACATATTAGACTAACCGTTTTTCTGTGATGTCAGAACTGTACTACTGAATTATTTTAAGTATTTTTCTGTGATCTCTGAACTCTTGACTAGCACTTGTGTAGTAAGAAGTATTGTCTTGTATTTTTATTATTTATTATTAAATATTTTAAAACCTTTCAATAGTGGCCATTTTGTGTAGAGATAATTTGAGGTCTAGAGTACATTGCATATTTATAGTGACTACTGTACCAAGTCACTCTAATAAGCCTTGACTGTTTAGTTATACTTCCAATTGGATAATAATATTGCACATTAATAATTGGACACCCTTTTAAGGCCCTTTGAGTAGCTGATAAATATTAGCTGGGTGGTGGCAGGCGGTACTACTGTATAATCTGGGTAATAGGGGCACAGCTGGAGAACCTGTGCCAGCCTTTCCCAGGAGTGCCTGTGTGGTTGTATAAACTCTTATCTCAAAGTGTGGGTGTGTCAGCTACTTGGGCAGGGACATGAATCACTGGTTGGACAGAGAGGGTGCTGGAGGTTTTAGCTTGCCCAGCTAGGCTGACATCTGGACCCTATAGCTGTGCCAGTGGGGAGTCTTATTGGGGACCTAGAGAGCAAGTGAGTGACCAGCCCTGGACTGACTGTGATCTCTGTGTTATCTTAAGGGAAATTCCACTTTGCTGTGTGTATTTTTTATCCTTTCTTCATATATGAGATGCCCTCTCTGGTGTTAGTGGTGAGGATTGAGGCTCCTTGATTGCTGGTCCAGGGCATGGGCATCACAGGCACCAACATGGAAGAATCCTAAGGTCGGTGATTAGTTTATCCTACTACAAGATGAATTCAGAGAAATGGGAATGGATTTTCAGGCAAGTATGTACTGCAGTCTTTTTGTAGGTATATCACTCATAACCGTCCAATATAATACATTAAGAAAGGAATAGAACAGAAGATATGGGTATAAGCTTATGCAAATAGAATGGCTACACCTGTCTGGTAGGAGAAGTAAAAGAAAAAGCAATGCATGTGTGTCACTGGCATAAATATACACCATGATAATACTGGGTGATGCAAATGGAAAAAAAAAGCTTGCTATTTGAATAAAAGTAAAACAAAGCTATTTTGATATGCTTTAATCTGGGAAATGGTGCTGAAAACCTACAGTAAATTTCAAATAATCATCAGAAAGAATGAGATCACAGCCAAAAGTAAACTTCCAAAAAATATTTTGCTAGTAGCAGACTACTATAAGTCATTATAAAATAACTTTAAACCTAGCATTTATAATTAGTCATGGTGGTCTTGAAAAGATATTGATAGAAGTGATAGGCATGTAGTCTACTGTTAGGAAGACATGCTTTATGGAGATATATAAACTCTTTGAAATAAAATACAAGGAAGGGAAGTGGAGGATAAGATTTGTAAGCTAAAGTCAACAAACAAAAAAACAGCTGCTAAAACCAATTAATTAAAATAACTTCATTACAAAGCATAATGTAAATGAGTTTAGCATTTTACATGAATGTAGATGAATATATTGTTGCAAGGTCACTGATCTTGGGGTCAGAATACCATAAAGACTCAAAAAGGAGAAAATTTTGCACATACGAAATGTATTATAGTGGAGATGTTCCCATTCCTGGAAACTGGAGTATCACCATTTTTTTAGAATGCTCTAAACTTCAATCCAGCTATTTGGTCTTACTGATAAAGTATTCTCAGGCAAAAAGCTACTTCCTGTCAACTTATTACTCCTGGTGAAAGGATATATTAGAAGTTTCATTACGCTTGAGTTTGTGGTCATAGGTGTTTTGATTTTGATATATAAAAATATGTTAATAGGAGATGCAAAGATCCTGATCCTCCAACAATGCATGCATTTATTGATCTGGCTAACAACCTCTGTATGGATGAAGTTAGCACAAAAATATTATAAATAGGATTCTAAGGAAATGATACCCTTTGAATCATCCATGTGAACTTGTAGATTTGAGCAGTGGGTATCATTTCTTTCTACTTTTACTATTCACCTTTTAGGGTGATTGTTAAGGAAATTTTGGAAAACAGAAGATGCCTATCTCTTGCTATAAATCATAATAATTTAGATTTTGGACAGTTGGCTTTTGTAAAAACATAATAAGTATGTTGCACACATTCAGTATGTTGGAGGATTAGGCACATTTGGACAATTTTTAAGTGTTTTACAGCTTGTTGTTGAATGGAAAGCTATTTTACTAAGTTCTTGGAGTTTTTTTTTTGTGAATTGCATTTAATAAAGTTTTTCTAATAAAAATAAAGGCAACCATCTAAAATGTAGGGACCCACTAGAGTGAGTCCTGAAACATAGAGACTGAATGGCTGAAAAAAACAGGCTTACACACACTCTAAGATGGACATTTCTTTGAATATTTCTTTCCTCTAAGGTATGGTGATCTTGGAGTTAGTATATATATAAGGTTAGGAGAGGTGGAGGCTGCCCTCCTTAACAGAGGGCTGCAGGGGGGCTTGCCCCATACAAAAAAGAAGTTTAAAGGAGAGGAGTGACAGTTGAGATGCACTCTTCTGCTATTTTTTATTTTATTTTTTTTCACCTTCATGGCAGTCAGAATTTTGAGTACCAACATTTCAATAGGGAGCCAAAGGAATAAAATGAGAAACCAAAAAGCCAGAAGGAACCACAACAGCAATGCATAACTTTCTTCCTGAAAAAAGAGAAAAATAATATATTGAATCCAAATAATGTAAATAAATACATAAATACAAAATAGAAAAAATGAAAAGTAGTTGATGAAATACAAAAACTCATTTAAGTCAAATAATCTAACCATGTTAAATCAGCAGTGAGTCTCAGCAACACAAAGTATACTTAGCCTAAATGATATCCCACTAAACTCCCCCAAATAAGATATGCTGTGGAGAAGTTGCTGCAGTGAGTCACACACATTTGAAGAACAAATGGAGTCTTGACACAATATTTCTTGTTTTGGAATGTAGGGGACCTGTTAAATTCTGGCTAGGGACCTTCAGTCAGATGAAGGAGATTGAAGTGCAGAAAATAAAGCTGGTCTGGACTAGCTTAAATATAGTATTCAGGTAAAGCCTTAGTAATAGATAAACAGCAAGTGATAAGAGGTGAACATTTTGAAATTTGACTGGGAACTCGTCTAGCATCCTGCAGCCATATTTGGAACTATATGAAAAGGCCAAAGGGTTTAAAGAAAAGAGAAGTACTTATACCAGGTGTGGAGAGGCCAATAATATATATCCAAATGATTAGGAAACCACTGATCTGAAATGCATCAGAATATAGCATGGTCAAATGGAATTAATACCAATGGACACATTAGACATGCTTATTTTAAAAGATACCCCAGAGCTGATGGAGATCACATGACTTGCTCAGAGTGGTGTGGGAAAGATGAAGTTAGAATTAAGATTCAAGTCAATGTTTCCATTTTTACAATCCTGCACTTCATTCAGTAAGATATACTAGGATATGTTATATTCCACTAGTGCATTTAATACTTCTTAGGATTTCTTTACTTTGGGGATGCTGTATTTGATACCAATGGAGTGCTTTGTCTATAAGCTTAGTATGTCTGAGATATTTTGTATTTTCTTCTGTAACAAGATAATTTTTAGAAAGAGACTTGGAATAAGCAATAACACTCGGCCATTTAGTCAGCATTAAGAAAAGAAAGTGGGAGAAAGACATTCATAACTAATGCTTGTATCTACCAGCACCGATTCAAAGAAAACTAAAACAGAAACCAAGAATGAGATATAAATAACAATCAGCCTATCAATGACTATTTCAGATACAGCAAAGTTATGATTATAGTGCATACAAGAACATGTAAACTGGTAGCCATGGGGATTTTGATATAACAGTAAAATTTCCTAACTGCAGTTGGATACAACACACTGGACTATACCACCCTAACACATCAAACAGCAAAGTACTCTATCATCCACTTTCAGAAAACAAAACTGTACAAAATGAACTAAACTTTAATTATTGTTAACTTTGCTCTGCTTTTGGAGGAGGGACACTCCTTTTGCTCCTCCTGCATCAATTACAAAGTTTGACCGCAAGGTTAAACAAACATCTATGAAAATAATTATTTTGGTTTTATAACAAGACCACATAATTCCTTTTCTCCTAAGTCTTGTTGCCTCAGAGGAGGAATGTGTAAGTAAGACAGGTAAGGCAGAAGAAAGACGTACACTTATTCAATGCAGTAATGAGGACCTGTAACTGCTCAGCATATTCTCCTTTATTTATCTTCTTCCATGTGTACTTTACAAGCTGTAAATCAAAAGGAAAGTACAGTTGTGTAAAATCTTACCATAACAGTAGATGTCCTGTCCATTGTTGCAGTATTCTTTACACTCGGGACTCCCTGCCGTGGGTAGCCTGACGTCCAGCCAGTATACCAAATCCTACTGTTGCTTTAAGGTATGCTGGATGTCATACGTCTGGTCTTCACATAGTGTATGACATAAAGGTAATGTCTGGACAAAGCATCTTCAGAACTGTTTGCCCCAGTAGGAACATCAGTCCAAGGAAAACCATGAGATGACCAGTACATCCAGGAAGGAAAAAGGACAAGGGGGAGGAAGGAGGGAGTGAATACTGCAACAGTGAAGGAAAGGACATCTACTGTTATGGTAAGATTTTACACAACTGTACTATGTCCTTCCATTCGCTGGTATAGTATTCTTTATGCTTGGGAGTGTATCAAAGCTTAAGGAGAAACTTGGGAAGAGAAAGAACAAGTAGAGCCCTCTAGTAAGCCATGAAGCATGGCCCTAGCAAAACCAGCGGTACTATGAGATTCAATCCAGCTTGTAGTGCTTGGTAAAAGTATGCACAGAAGTCCAGGTAGCTGCTTCAAGAATAGAATTACTGTCAAAACCCTTGCAAAAAGCACCAGAAGAAGCCACAGCTCTAGTAGAATGAGCCTTTACAGAAAAAGGAAGGATTTTTCCATGAAAAGTATAACAAAAAGAAATAGCCTTTGAGATCCAAGAAGAAATAGTTTTCTTGGATACAGCTAATCCTGTGAAGCTAGTATGAAAGGAAACAAATAACTGATCAGATTATGTAATAGACTTAGTCTTATCCAAATAAAATCTGAGTTGTCTGTGCACATCCAATGTGTACAGCATTTTCTCACTGACAGATTGTGGCGAGGGGGAAAAACATAGGTAAATGAATAGACCAATTAAATGACAACTCATTAACCACCTTGGTCATAAAAGAAAGATTAGTATGCAAGATCACCCTGTCCTTATGAAATACCAGAAAAGGAGGACAAACCATAAAGGCTTGAAGCATTGCATGAAAGCTGAAGCAGCAGGCTCAAAAGGAGCCTGAGTCAACTTCTGCAAAATACATTTAAGCTCTTAGGAAGGAATAACAGGCTTCCTGTGAGGTCTAATATGAAGAACACCTTTAGGAAATTGTTTATCCTCAAATCTAGAAGCTAAAGCAGGAGATAAAGGCAGACAAGCAAAGATAGATGAAAAGTGGGCCTTAATAGAAGAATAGGCAAACCAGCAATGAGCAATTCACACAAATAAGACAGAGAACCAAAGGAACATCCACAGTAAGTGGGTCCAGTTTATGAGAGAGACACCCGATAGAAAGCCTCTTCCACTTGGATAAGTAGAATTGCCTAGTAGTAGGTTTTCTGGCCTCCTGCAGGACCCTCAGGTGTCTATCACCCACAGTGTCAGTTGACAAGTGGATAGATGGAGATGGATGAGAAATCCCTTGTCTTGTGTGAGAAGATCCACCCTGTGAGGTAACCAGTGATGATTGCCCTTGGCTAAATGCAGAAGAAAGGGGAACCAATGCTATCTCGGTCAAAAGGGAGTCACCAACAAAATTTTGGAAGCATCCTGTTGAATTTTGAACAAGACTTTTGGAATGAGAAGAAGGGGAGTAAATGCATAAAGACGCATTCCCTTCCAAGAAAAAGAGAGGGGCACCACCTTCCACACCAGAGGACCTGAGACTCTGGCATGAAATAGAGGAAGTTGTCTGTTCAGAGGGGAGGCAAAGAGATCTACTTGTGGAGCATCACACTGGTGGGCAATGTCCAGAAACACATCCCTGTGAAGCATCCATTTTTGGTATTGAGTTAAGGACCTGCTCAAGGTGTCTGCCAGAATGTTTTGATCTGAAGGGATGTAAACTGCCTGAAGAATCATTTAATAGTGGACAGCAAGATCCTTTACCAGGAAGGTAAGATCTTGTTCTTCCCTGTTTGTTTATATACCGCATCACTGTGGTATTGTCTGTGAATACCTTGGGAGGCCCTGGAGAAAAAAAGAGGATAAAAAGCCTGAATAGCCAGCATAAGAGATCTCATCTCTTTGACATATATGTGCTCCTTCTGCTGAAGAGGTGACCACACCCTCTGTACCTTTAGGGACCCAAAAGCTGCTCCCCATTCCATGTCTGAAGCATCTGTGAGCAATTCCTGAGAGGGCAGAGGGGGGATGAAAAGGGACCCCTGGACTGCTTTATTCACCAGTGAAGTTCCTTCTTGACACAAGGAAGAAGAGGAACTGCAATCTCTAGAGGATGTGCATGCTGAAGCCAAACTGATTTCAGAAACCACTGAAACTTTCTCATATGGAGTTTGGCCAGAGGGAGCATTGTAATGGTGGATGCCATGAAATACAGACAATCCCTGGCTGTATTGGAGTCCAGAGAAAGAAGTTTTTAAAAGCAGATGAGAGTCAAAGGCCTTGGGAGGAGTCAGAAATGCCAGCATAGGCACCCTCTGAATCCTGCAACCCAGAAATACATGATCCTGAGAAGGAGTCAGAGAAGACGTTTTGAAATTTGTTGTAAATCCCAAGCTCTGAAAAAGGGGAAATGGGAAAATGAAGATTTTGCAAAAGGATCTCAGGGGAAGATGCCTGAATCAGCAGGTCATCCAGGTAAGAAATATTTGGATCCCTTGAAGCCTGCAAAAAGCAATCACAGGAGCGAGGCATTTGGTGAATACCGGTAATCAAACAAAACCAGAGGAATTCCACCAAATAAAAACCAGTAAACAACAAACAAAAGGTGAAAAGGAAACTCCAGCAGCTCGAGAATACTTTTATTAACGCTAATCAGATATAGCATGTTTTTGTCCACCACAGCAGACTTCTTCAGACAGTGAATAACCACACAGTGAGTCCTACCCTAATATACAAAATAAATTAATTAGCACACCAATTAGTTCCCTTTCCTAATTAAAATATTTTCCACCATGTAAATATAAAAAGGCACATTTCTATATAACTCATCTTCATTTAAAAATTCATACACTCAATAAGTAAAAAACAATAATGAATAAAGCCTGCTGTTGTGGATGAAAACATGCTATATCTGATTAGAGTTAATAAGAGCATTTGGTGAATACCCTTGGGACAGTAAAAAGGCTAAAGGGCAAAGCAGATAACTGAAAATGCTAGGAAGCAACAGAAAAATGCAAAAACTTCCTGAAAAAGGGATGGACAGGAATATGAAGATAAGCAACCTTGAGATCTGCAGATACTATATAGGGCTGAGGGAGTAAAAGAAGAAACAGAGTCTGAAGGGACAACATCCGAAAGGTGGGCACCTTCAGAAAAACTTTTTAGATGAGAGAGGTCTAGAACTGGTCACCAAGTACCTTCTTTTATGGGCATTAGAAATATTCTTGAGTAAAACATCTTCCCTCTTAAATAGTACCCTGAGTCAAAAGGTCTCAAAGAACCTCTGAGAGAAAAGGAAGTTGTTCCTGATGAGGGAGAGGAATGCCCATAAAAGTGGATGGGATTTCTACACCATGAAATAAGCCTGACAAATGATAAAAAGAACCCAAGAATCCTTAGTAATCTTAAGCCAAGCAGGAAGACAAAGTGAAGGCCTAAGAGAACAGGAATGTGACTGGGAAGAGATGGATATTAATACAGCACCTGGCTTACCTGGAAAGGAAGACATCTGAGTCCCTAAAGTCTGAGTAGCCTTAGCAGGAGGAGCCCACTTGCCACTATTTTTGCCCTTAGATGGAAGGTGAAATTGCCTGCCAGCAAAGGCTGGCTTATGGGGTAATTGCTCTGAAATTTAGGCACAGAAGAGATAAGTACATGCTTGAGTTCCTTTAATGCATTCCCCTTATCCTGAAGAGACTTAAACCAGCAACTGCTTCCCCAAACAAATGTTTATTATCCAGAGGAGCATCTATCAACTTAGCCTTGATATCATCAGGTAAAAGTTGAAGCCTAAGTTAAGAATGTCACCTCATCACTGACCAAAAAGCAACAGCCTTAGAATAGGCATCTGCTGCATCATAACTACATTTGATAGAATGACAAACTACTTTAGAGGAAGTCCCCTAACAAGGAAAGAATAGAAGTTTTACCCTGAGAGTCTGGGAGATCAGAAGTAAGCTGACAAGCCTGAGAAAGAAGAGACAACACATACCTGGACATATAGATCGGATAGTTAATAGCCCTAAAAGCCAGGGTAGCAGATGTGCAAACCTTGCATAGCCTTTCCATGGTTCTGCTCCCTGGGATTCATTAAACTTTTTTTTTTCCATGCAGGAACAGTGTAGCCGCTCCTGCATGGAATACGGCTGCTGAGCAATTCAGGAAACAGCTGATCTGACATACACGAGACTGCAACACTGTTTCTGCACAGAAAGCCATGCAGAATGCTAATTATCTCATTTGCTGGTGGAAAACATGCAAGTGAGGTGAATTAGTAACTCAGGAAGCAGGCAGGCATCCGTGCAGGAACAGTGCTAGTTGCAGAAATGTGTTTGGTTACTAACCAACACATTTCTGCAAATAGAAAAACAAAGGCATGACAGCTCAAATAAAAGCATGTATTATAAACTTTAGGCATGCCAATGGCCAACTATATGGCCACTGGCATGGGAAAGTGTTTAATTTAATAAAAAAAAATCAAAGTGTTTTTGGCCAATCTTGGCCATTTATGCATAGGGCAGTGGCACGCAAACGGGATCTTGCCAAAAATACAAAAAAAATGAAAACTCAATTTTAGGGGGAAATCTGCATGTTGCCATTATAGTCAATGGTATACAGAATCAAAACATTACCAGGGAACAGTGGTTGTCAAGGGGAAAGGCTCCATGTCAGAGCAGTAATTATAGACTAAGGTAACCAAATGAGGGGAAAATTACTGAATTATGAAAACCAAACATGAAATGTACACGAAAACCACCAAAGAAGAGAGCAGGAACTAGATGCACACAGGTTTAATCAGCCTTCAAAGGAATAACCATTTCCCAACAAATGCATCATTTTATACAAATTTTCTTAATTAATTAAATGGATAATCATGCAATGCATCATTCACAAGAATAAAATATTTTAACAAGATAAAATGTATAATACATAATACCAAAATTTATATTTATAACACTACACCATATCTCAAATAGTCAAGTTATTTTCTAAATTTAAACCTTTAGGTTTCAAAGTACCAAAGTTTAGAATAAATTTATTAAAATGTTCAGAAACTGGACTTTCCATCCTGCCATTTCTAATGTCACCCATATGTTCCATGATTCTCAACTTTAGCTGGCGTTTGGTTTGCCCTATATAATATTTAGGTGGAGTGCACCCACAACCCACTATATAAACCACCCCACAAGATTTGCAGTTAAAAGTATCCAAAGCTTGATATTTTATGCCATTAATGCAACTCCCCACATTTGAACATACCTTTAGTGGATGGAAACCCACTTAACATGTTTGTCCTGATTTTTGATTTAAATTTTAACTTTTCTTTTAAATTTGCATATCTACCATATGAAAATTAACTAAAATGAATTTATTCTCCCTAAAGTCATAGGTTTTATCCCTGTATGGTCTATATTGCACTGTATTATTAGAATCCACATATAACAAAATATCTAAAAACTGAATAGTGCTTTCAATATATCTATAATAGAGTACAACATTATTCTGAAAAACTCCAACCTATACAGAAAAGTGATCTCAAAAAGGACATAAATAATAACCCATGCGGTTGCCTTTTTTGCAAAAATATCTTGTCTTCACAACAAAAATAATTGTGGGTCAATGCATATTCTAACAAAGAAATAATAAAAGAAGTCGTGGCCCCCCCCCAATATGTTTGAATAGCCTCCAAACCCCATCTTCAGCAAGGTTTTATGTCTTTCGGTAGGCGAAAAACTGGGATCCCTAGGATTAGCAATATAAAGTTTTTACATCTTTGCTAGTTAAGAAATATTATATTCTAAGACAGGGTTATTTGGCAACTCAACATAAACTTCTTCGTTTGATAATAAATCAAACACCATCTTCAAATAGTGTGCCCTGTCCATAATTACCCAGTTCCCTCCCTTATCTGCTTGACAGAAAGCATACATATCACAAACAGCTTGCATATCTTCCATTCATTTTTTGTAAGATTATAAGAGAAATATTTTTTCATAAACATTCCATACTCAGCTTCTACTTTGCCAAGTAGTACATTCTCAAAAGCTTTCAAAATAGCAGAATTTTTTGGTGGAAAGAAGGAACTGTGACTTGGCAAACTAGGAACTTCAAGTCTACCATAACAGTCTTAACATCACATAAATCAGACTCAGATATATCCATGGCCCCCTCCAATAATCCAGAGGTTTCTAAATCATAGTCATATACAGAAAGATTCAGCAAAGAATTGAAAGAACTTGACAAGTCATCAGAAACAGTATTGATTTCCAAATCATTCAAAGAACTTAATATATTATCAGTGAAACATTTACTGAATCACAAAATATTCTAAGTCCACAAACTGCACCTAACTGTGTAGGTGCTAGAACAGGATACTGTAGGCAGGAGGAGCAGCTAACATGAAAAGGGGGTGTGTCCTGTAATGTCTTACACCATGAAATAATCCACAGATCCAGAAGGAATAGCACAGTGGAAGCAATAATACGTGTGTTTAAAACCTAATAAAATCTAATAAAATCTAAATATTATTATACATATTATTATATATATATTTCTCATTCTTTCTTATCTATTAGACCCTAGGCAATGTTGTGTATTTAGATTTTATTAGGTTTTAAACACACTTTTTTAATATATGTGGATAGTAGTGTATGAGTGGATCGATTTTATTTTGATAATAGTATTGTATGTAATAGACCAAATACATAGAGATTTGTTACTTTAAATATTAATTTGAAATGGCGCCAAAATGTATATATATAGTGATGTTCTAATTGATTAATTGATTCTGAATAAGTCCACATGTCGGTGGATGGAAATGCTTAATCAAATTTATAAGGTTTTAGCAAATTTTGTATGCTACATTATTTTCAATTGTTTGCAAGCTGTGGTTTTATTAAAAGAACGTATTATTGCTCCCACTGTGCTATTCCTTCTGGATCTGTGGATTATTTTGTTGCTATCGTTGTTAGCTTTGGACAGTTACACCATGAAATGAATACCAAGTTCGTGGCCAGGGGAGGGCCATTTCTGCTAAAATGTGTTTACCTTAGCTAGACAAATGTGCGTGGCATGCACTGGGACTTAAAAAAAATGGAAATAGCAGCACTGTTTACATTTAGGCAGCGGGTTTGTGTGACACACCTCAGGGCTTAAAAGGAGTGGAAATGGGAAGGGGAAAAAAAAAGAGAAATAGCAAAATACAGCCACTTAAATACAAGTAAAATAACTGGCAGATGGAATGTCTCAAAGTTAGACAATCACACAGGCAGCATCTACAGCACACCACTATAAACTAAGCAAACACCTTCCAGTCTGTTTTTTTCCCACAAACTCTGCACCATAGGTGTACACATATGGGGGAATTTTAACTGATAAAACTAGCAAAAAATGTTAGGGGCTGCTGTCGCTTTGTTCTATCATTATGTGCAAGAGACCAAGGGTGCTGAGGAGGATAATGATGGCAACCAACTCAGACCAAGGAGGAGGAAAAGAGTGTTCAGACCTAGGGTAACCTACCAGGGGCTACATGATATGGAGATAGTAGAGCGCTACAGGGTGGACAGGGACATACTTCAGCAACTCATTGAGCTTTGCTGGCCTCGCCTCTGACCCAGAGACAACAGAGGGGAACCCATCCCAGTGGATACCAAGGTATGTGTAGCCTTAGGAATACTAGCTACAGGTACTTTCCAAAGACCAACTGGGGATATCATAGGGGTCTCACAGGCATCTGCATCCAGAATACTCCACCAGTTCCTGGATGCCATGCAGCCACATGGCACTGAGCACATTTACTTCCCCAGCACCCGTGAGGAGAGGACTAGCAATATGCATCTCTTCCTCCATGTAGCAGAATACCTGGAAGTACTGGGTGCCATAAACTACATGCATATCTACATCAAAGCACCACCTGGTGACCAGGGTAGGGTCTACCTTAACTGCAAGGGGTTCCACTCCATCAACTGCCAGGTCATGTGTGATACCCAGGGCATTATCATGAATGTGTGTGCTAGCAGCCCTGGAAGCTATCATGACTCCCATATCTGGCATTTGTCACAGCTGTACCAGGCATTTGCCAGTGGGGACATCCCATATGGCCATCTGGTGGGGGATGCTGGCTATGCACTGGAGCCATGGCTGATGACACCCATCAGAAATGCACAAACACCCACAAAAGAATGCCATAATGAGGCACACGCACAAACCAGGATCATTATAGAGCACGTGTTTGGAATGCTCAAGTCACGGTTCTGCTGCCTTGACATATCTGATGGAGCCTTGCAGTACTCTCCAGCCACATGTGCACACATGTTCATAACATGTACCATGCTACACAATATGATCCTGTGAAAATAGCTGCAGTAGGAACAAAATGGGGAAGGGCCACACAAGCTCCCATCATTGCCAAGGTCTCCACAGGCACAGAGGGACTCGGAGGAGGAGTGTTCTGAGCCTGCCCCTGTAGGCAGATGGAGGCGTGCCCTGTATGCCCTGTCCTTGGCAAAGAGGCAACATATAGCACATACACTGACACTGTAGGGCCCAAGGGACTGATATCTCTCTCTGACTCGCACACACAGTAAAATGGATGCCAGACATCACATCACCTATACCTTACCATGTATAGGCAGTGTGCTGCATGCATCTGACATAGTCAGCCCTCAAGCACTGTCCTCAAAACTGCCTCAGGCACAAGGTAAGTCAGTATTCTTAACAATAAATGAATGGAGTAGAATGTTCTGATAGCATATCTATGGTATTGATGCGAGCCTGCAAGGGAATGAGAAGGCTTACTGGGATAGCAGCAGACAACTGACAGCTATGTGGGACAGCAGGAAGTATATGCCTAGTGCTGGCTTACCCACACTATCCAGTACCACCCTAGTTGACAAATACCACTGCAGTATATGTGGTGAGCCAAATAACAGGGGGGTCATAGGTCACTTGCATGGATGTCAAAGTGGGTGTCCCATACCCACCCCCACCCTCACCCAGCAGATCAGCTATAGAAAACCATACAGAAATGTCTGGCAAAGGCACCCACATAGCAAAATCCATAAAATTCCTACCTACAGACTTACACAGTGATATCACAGCAAGTTTGGCAGTGGCAATATGGCTCTGAAAGGTAAGAAGTCTGAAACTACAAATGTTTATGCCAGCACAATCTGACCTGTGGTTGATACTGTTACACCTGTAGACTCAAAGATAGGACACACCACTATGCATAATGGGACCAAAATGTTAAGCAAATATCAGCACAGTCTGTGCAAATGTGTATTGTGCACAGATCTACCCTCCACATTGTCCCATAAAAATTCAGTAACATGTCCCTGGCCTTAAGCAGCATTTAGATGTCAGCTAGAGTGATGGCTCAACACAAACAGAAATCAATTGTCAGTAACACCCAGTTAACTTACTGCTGCCATCCCAAGGGTGTCCACTGCCTGGCAGCCTAGAAACATATGATCACCAGAAGGCACCGACTTGCTACAGATGGCCTGCATGTGTCACACCTGGCCTTCAGGCCTCTGGCAAATGCCCATGACTCACCCACAGTGCCCTGTTAGGGAGTGTCCTGGGGTCCATAACACCAACATAACACAGTCAAGAAAATGCAAAGAAAGACCTTGCTGCTAACTGCTGGGAGCAAACCTGCCAGCCTCAGAGAGCCAGAAATCTGGACAAAGCCAAGATTAATGGGGTGATAATGGTCCAAAGAGAAGGACAGCTTTGAAATACTGTTCTAATAATGTTAGAAAGTTGATGGAGTGATTGTATTAGCATGGAATGTCTGAAGGGAATGAAGTCAGAAACTGCAATGTTAACTGTCAGTAACATCTGACTTCAACCATGAGTGACTAGCAAAACACTTTTCCTTGAAAACCACACTTGTTTGGTAAAGCAACCAAATATATGAGTCATGAATCTGGACATTCTGTGATACTCTGTACAGTCGATAGGCAGGGCTAGGAGTCTAAACATGGGAATGCACTCATTGCAGGCAGTCCTAACCTTGGATGGTGGTGACATGTTTGCACCCACAGAACCCTGGCCCACAGCCATGGGGAGTAATACATCCTTCCCTGAGCACTCATTCTATGCAACATCCTGACCCCAAAATGTGGCCAGCCAAGCCAAATGAGGTGGGCCATACATATATGTGAGACACACACACACCTCCTGGCTGGTCAAGCAGTCTGACACACACAAGACCCTCCAAGTGCAGTCAACCTTTGAGAAGACCCCTATGCAAAGTACTGGCAGCTATAGACAACATATCTGACACAGAATACCCCCCACATATCTTATCCTCTACAAATCTATCTGGAGTCTGCCTGTCACCCTGACCCTGCCTGACTTATATTACCCAACCATGGACTGGAAATCAGACCATGCCAGAACATAAATGCACAGAGATTCCACCATTGTAATATAGCACCAAGGTGCCGGACCATTTCCACAGCTGCAACAGTCAGCTGGTTGTAGACACACCTCTCAACAGACTAGATTGTACAAGAATGCCTAGCATTTGGCCTATAATCCTGGTGTGTGCATCATCCATCCTGTATTCCACTAGTAAATCGCTGTGATGATCTGAAGAGGTATGTCATGAGGTACTGAAATAATACATGACACTGTCAAATGTCATATATGTCAGATGTCTGCTAAAACAAATGCTGTAACCCTAGCAACCCATACATTACTAAGAGAAATAGTCCCAATCGCTGTATGCCCCATTGTCTCCCCATTTATCCAGATATCCTGCAGCAGCAGGTTAATAGGTATGGCTGTAGGACAAAACAAATTGGACTGGAGTACAATGATCCCTGGAATAGAGTCCTACATTTACTATAGAAGGTCACACTGGGCTGCTCATACACTTAGAGAATTGTCAGTAGGATCTAGGAATCAACAGGCCTTTCTCACCCAGTGCACTTCCCATTGCCCTACTTTAGCAGTCCTGAAGATGTCTGTCACCATAGAAGTACCTTTCATCAGACCTCAGTCCTATAAGTTCTGTGGCATGTGCGATAATTGTGTAACATTGTAGTACACATAACTAGTTAGGTAGGAGTTCTAATCTCAGTCCTGGAAAGTGTGCGTGTGTGTGTGTGTGTCTGTGTGTGTGTGTGTGTGTGTGTGTGTGTGTGTGTGTGTGTGTGTGTGTGTGTGTGTGTGTGTGTGTGTGTGTATGTTCATAAGTTAAAGATTTTGGGTCCATTCCAATTCAGTACACTTCCCATTGCCCTACTTTAGTAGTCCTACATATAACAGTCACCTTAGAAGTCCCTTTCATCAGGCCTCAGCCCTATAAGCTCTGTGATGTCTGAGATAACTGCATAACAGTGTAGTGCAAATAACTAGTTAGGTAGGAGTTCTAATCCCAGTCCTGGCAAATGTGTGTGTGTGAGTATGTATATGTGTAGTTTAACGTATTTTGTGTCCTCTCTCACCCAGTACATCACCCATTGCCATACTTTACAAAGGCTGGTGATGTTCCTCACCTTAGAAGTACCTTTGTACAACTGTAGTAGCAATAAATAGCTAGGTAGGGGTTCTAATCTCAGTCCTGGCAAGTGTGTGTGTGTGTGTGTGTGTGTGTGTGTGTGTGTGTGTGTGTGTGTGTGTGTGTGTGTGTGTGTGTGTGTGGGCAAGAATGGTATCCTGTCTTTGGGGATGTTGTGTTTGTGTGAAAACCATATTGATTGGGGGGTGGGTTTTGCTACTTTTTGCTGTTGCCCACCCAGTACATGTCCCACTGTCCACATTACAAGGCCTACAGTTGTCATCCACTGTAAGAGGTACCTGTAGACACTCCACAGCCCTATAAGCATTGTGCCATGTGCAATAACTATGTGACAGTATGGAATAGATAACAAGATAGGCAGCCATCAAATCCTTGGGATATTACTCCCCACTCAGAAATCATGCACAAACACACTCAAGAAGGCAGCATCCCCTACATCAGTAGGTGGCCTGCAAACTGACTCACAGATAGAACTCACAGTGTGAATGCAGTGAACTCCATCTCAGACTGCTGAACAGTCATGCGTGGAGTCCCACAGATTGTGGAACTGGGTCCCCTCATGTTTGGGATCCACACCTATGAGGACCAGCCCAATACGAAGGCGCCTTGGCTGACAATGTTTGAAGATGACTATTATTACCCCCCCACATGAGATTGACATCCTTCATAAAGGCCTCTCTGAGACCTATGACTGTTGTCAGAACACTGGACATAAGCTCAATGCCAGATGATGTGCCACCATCCCCTTTGGGTACGACATGGTTCCCATAAAGTAATAGACTGATGGTAGTCCACTGAACACTGATGTTGGTATAAGGGAACTGGGAACTCAGGTTGACAGTGAGATCTGTGTTGACCACCACAGTGCCACTGTCCTCCGAAAGTCCTTCCATGGTTCACTTCTCCTGACCTCCTCTAAGGGTGTTGAATCTGGGAAGAAAAAAGGACAGTGTTTCCCTGTACTCTCCCCTCAGTAGGCTAGTCAATGTGTACTATAGCCCATTTGCCATGTACCCCACTGGACACCTGCAACAACGGGATAGAGGACAAATGTATCTCACAAAGATGATCTTAAATACTCCACTCTTGCCCCATATGGACAGACTCCAACAACTCCAATGAATCCCTGTCTTGTAATGGCTATTTAGGTCTGATCTCTGCCTGAAATACACAGCCACATCTGACCCACCACTGTCAGAAATGCTACATCCATAGAAGTCAATCTGTCCACACAACATGCCCAAGATACCTCAATCCCATCCTCACAATCAAAAGGACATGCTGGAGGGACAAGTTCACAACCCAGAGACTGGCCACTCTATGGAATAGACGTCACATAGGATCATATGAGCATAGGAGGTTACTAGGCTAATGGCCCTGGGGCCCTTACAAGCCTAGCCAAGAGTTTATCCCCAAAAAGAAACCTCAGTCAGCACCTGTCACCCCTGTCAGTAAGGGACACAGGTGGAACCCCTGGGACTAACTTCTGGTTTCCCATCCACTCATGGAGGTTACACTTCAAGAGGGTCAATGAGGTACTCTGTTTGGCATGTATGGGGACTCTATACCAGAGATGGGGCAGCCTCTGGGAGACAGACCTGTCTCTCCAGCAGGTTTTGTTGATTTCACATATTAGATTCAAGCCTTTTGAGCAGGTAATGTGTGAGGAGATAGACTTATGGATATGGAGCATTTCTAGTAGGGCAGGGTCCAAGATTGCCTTGTAGGTGAGACACAGATCACCTCTGAGAAACCTGTATGATACCGAGTAGAGTGATAGTGATTGGGCCTGTCCACATAGGATATACATAGGACATACATGTTAATCAGAGCACATCACTGGCCCTCTGCAAGAGAATTTAGGTGAAGTGGATGGGAAATAGAATAGCCACCCCGGGGATCACTCCAGTGAATATACTCAGTAGATACACTGGACAGTATCATCAGGTGGCATGATGTCAGTGTATTCCCATGGGCTAGCCTTGTAAAGCCTCCATGGCCATTTGCCATGTACACACCTATGAATCTTTGAACCTAAGGATCTCAGTACTGTCAAGTGTGTGTGTGTGTGTGTGTGTGTGTGTGTGTGTGTGTGTGTGTGTGTGTGTGTGTGTGTGTGTGTGTGTGTGTGTGTGTGTGCATGAGTGTGTATAAAAGTGTTTGTGAGTGTGTAAACATGTGGGTGAAAGTAGATGGTGGCCCATCTCACTCACTGCAACTACCATTGCCATGCCTTACAAGTGCTGTAGATGTCATTCACTTTATAGGTACCTTGGGACACTCCCCAACCTATAAACTCTGGTGTGTGTTGTAACTGCATAACAATATAATACCAATAACTACATAGATAGGGGTTTTAATATGAGTCCTGGCAAGTGTGTGTGTGTGTGTGTGTGTGTGTGTGTGTGTGTGTGTGTGTGTGTGTGTGTGTGTGTGTGTGTGTGTGTGTGTGTGTGTGTGTGTGTGTGTGTGTGTGTGTGTGTGTGTGTGTGTGTGTGTGTGTGTGTGTGTGTCTATTATTGTAATTGTGTATATATGTAGGTTACAGTATTTTGTGGCCTCTCTCACCTAGTACATCACCCATTGTCATAATTTGCAAGGCCTTGTAATGTCCCTCACCTTAAAAGCACCTTTGGACAAGTGTCACACCATAACCTTTGTGGCACATGAGATAAATGCGTAACAATGTAGCAACAATAAATAGATAAGTAGGGATTCTAATCTCAGTTCTGCCAAATGTGTGTGAGAGAAGAGTATCTTGTGTGTGTTTGTGTGAGAATGACATCCATTGGATGGGCATGGTTTCATATTTTATGCCATGGTACTCACAATACACATTCGTCGATCTACTGTATGAGTTCTGGTATGAGTTCTGCTGTTCACATCAACCATAGAGGTATCTGTAGACTCTCTTCAGCCCTAAAAGCCCTGTGCAACAGTATGTAATAGTATGGTACAAATAACAAATAACAAGATGGACGGTCTGCTAATGTCAGTACTGGCAAGTGTGTGTGCGTGTGTGTGTGTGTGTGTGTGTGTGTGTGTGTGTGTGTGTGTGTGTGCGTGTGTGTGTGTGTGTGTGTGTGTGTGTGTGTGTGCGTGTGTGTGTGTGCGTGTGTATGCGTGTGTGTGCATGTATGGACAGGTGTGTATAGCAGTGGTTGTAAGTGTATAGACTTGTATGAGTACTCTCACACCCAGCACAGCCACAATTGCCATACCCCACAAGGCCACATGATGTTATTCACCTTACATGTACATTTGTAACACTCATCACACTAGTAGTCCTGTGTACCTGCAATAACTGCATAATAGTGTGGTACCACAACTTGATGGGTAGGGGCTCCAAACACAACATTGGCAACTGTGATCCTATTCATGCATGTGTGTGTGTGTGTGTGTGTGTGTGTGTGTGTGTGTGTGTGTGTGTGTGTGTGTGTGTGTATGTGTCTGAGTGTGTGAACAGTATTCTCTGTGTGTTTGGTCGATACAATATCCTCTGGGGTTGAGGGCATTAGCAATCTGAGATGTGTTCCAACCACCACACTTACCGCTGTCCACTCTACTAGAACCGATGTTAACCACCGTAGAGTTATATACAACCCCTCAGCCCTATAAGTTGTGAGGCACATGAAGAACTATTACACAGACCTGGGAAATGTGTGCAGATACAGCTGTACCTTGGCAATGACATGGTCGATGTGTTACAACACTGCCATATCCCTCGTCGGTGATGTCTGCAGGGCCACATCCTGCTAACACACAGACACCTGGGTCACAAACAGAATACAGCATGTGAGAAAACATTTGCTTAGTGTTACTAACACCAATAATGCATCATGGCTGAAAAGGTACACACACCCTCTGATGTGTACCCATTACAAATGCCAGATGACAGCACCAGCACCTTACACAGCATTAAATAGCTACATTCTACAAAAGTCACCCTGTGCATCAGACCCATATTAGCATGTCACCACATTGATGGAATGGATGGCAAGGATGTGGCACAGGTATCATCATATACACAGGGTGTTGTGTGGGTTTGCCAGAAGCCTAGGCTGGGCCATATGGTTGACATCATGTGTGTGTGTTTGGGGGGTGTTCATTAAATGGGCTGTGCAAGGCTGATGTGTGTGTGTGTGTGTGTGTGTGTGTGTGTGTGTGTGTGTGTGTGTGTGTGTGTGTGTGTGTGTGTGTGTGTGTGGAGGTGACTTTTATGATGGTGATGTGTGTGTGTTTCTATGCACACAGTCATGCCAAGTGGGTGCCCTACACAGGGGTATTCTGAACAGCTGTGGACTGTACATGGCAGGGTGTACAATTCATCATCTTTGGCCATGGACATGGGAACTGGGCCTGCCAAGGGTATCACCGGTACCACCAGGGCTGAGTCCAGATGCAGTACTACTCCCCAATGGTGGCTGTGCCTGATGGATCCATATCCCTGATGGGAACAACCAGGATCACATGCCCATGGCCTGCTGCATCATGGCATGGACAGCACACCCCCTTCAGTAGTGCTGGTGGTACTGCCAGTACGGGAACATGATGGTGCACAGCCACGTAGACCTTCAGCTGATTGTGGTGCTGCCCTACATCCACGTGGCTGCTGGCCATTGTCTGCTAAATGCTCAAGCACAGATATTCCACGGTCAAGGAGTTCCAAGGTCTCCCCCCACCATCAATACATGACCTCAGTATGCTCACAGATGGCTGCAGTGAGTTCACAAATATTGCCATGGACACCAGGGATGTGCTCATCCATGGCCCTGCATATATGTCTGGTGTTACGTTCATTACATGCCTGCTTCTCCATGATGACCTGACACATGTGTCTGGTCACTGCTGCTGTGGCACTTTCAGCAGGGCCATGATGGGCTGCAATCCTCCTCTGAGCACCCCTACCCATCTGCCTGTGTGGGACCTCACTGGCACTCTGGCTATGGCTAGTGCCTGCACCCTCACTTGCCATAGTCACCACAGTAGCCTGTTCCATGCCACCACCCACCAACTGTGCATTATCTGTGACTACTGATGATGGGGTATGTGTGAACATTGTGACTGTGTGCAGGGATGAGGATGACAATAGTGGGATGCCAACTGATGGCACAGATTCATCCCCTGACAACCCCATCTGTGCCTCAATATGAGTATCATCATGGTCAGAGTCTGCAGAGATACTGACATCAGTATCAAAGCGGAAGGGACTGCAGCCATCATGTCCACCTGTGAGGGAAAAATAACATATGTAAATTACTACCAGCACTATAAGGTTTGCTGGTATACACACACACACACACACACACACACACACACACACACACACACACACACACACACACACACACACACAGGTGAGGTGCCTCAAAGGCATTACACAGACCTCACATTAGCCGACTGGGGGCGTCCATGACACACAGTCAGACAATAACATACACACTCTGGACAGACCCACAGCATCATGCAGTGCAGCCCTTTCCAATTACAGTTACTACTAATATACACCTCTGGGATACGTGAGTGGTGTTAGTAAGTGATGGCCCTTCACCTAGCACACACTTCACCCATGTAAATTTTTGCTGTTCACCTGTATACCACCATGGCAACTCCTACAAAACATACCTCCCAACTGTGCAGGATTTTGCTGATTGTCTACATGTGTGGCTCATGTGTTTGGTCTGTTCCGCATAACTCCTGTGTTTGTCTGATACATTACTGGGTTGACCTGTGGATTGGTGCCACTAATTAATGTCCTAATTTGAGGTGCAGACTGCATAACCTGCAGTACATCTATGTTAAAACAAAGACAGTTACTCAAACAACTTCTCAAGCTTATAGTGGCTATAGTAAGTGTACACACACCTGTTAACATGCTAGGTTTGCATGATATATCACATGAGACCTCAGAAATTAGGTCATAACATTGCCATCATGTCATATGACATATAACCTATGCAATCCAGCTGAAGAACATACACATCAGTTACAGGTAACATATGGTAAATGAAATAGGTGCAATAGGCTTGTTGCATGAGTCTGAACACCCTTAAAGTAATACTCTGTTAAAGCAGCTTTTGATTTAATCATGGCATGCAGTCCTCCTGGGAAGGTGTTGATCAACATGGCACATCCTGACTTGCCAATGTTTGCACACTATCCCTTGCAAAACACCTCCAGCTATGTCACACTGCAAGGGCATCCACTGTGCACTGCCGTCTTCAGGTTACCCTGCATATATCCTATTGGCTGTAGGTGTGGGCTCTGACTTAGCCAGTGCAGAACATTGCATGTGTTCTGTTGAAGCTGTGCTTTTATTGATTTGGATGTATGGTTTGGGCCATTGTTGTGCAGAAAGGAGGAATTCCTCTCCATCCACAGTTATGTGTTAGACACCAGAAGTATTGGAGCCACAAGGGACCGGTGTTTGGAACTGTTCATAATCCCCTCTAACTTGGCTACAGCCCCAGTTCCAGCTGGAGAACAGCAACCCCAAAGCAGGACACTGCCATCACCATGTTTCACTGTGGAGGTGGTGTTGTTGTAGTTATGTGCAGTGGTGTTATTGCACCAAACACACTTGTCAGACTTGTGGCCAAAGAGTTCAAACGTGGTCCCATATTACCAAAAGTCACCCTGTGCATCAAACCCATATGAACAAGTCCCCACATCGATGGTATGGATGGCAGGGACGTGGCACAGGTATCATCATATACACAGGGTGTTGTGTGGGTTTGCCAGAAGCCTAAGCTGGGCCATATGGTTGACATCATGTGTGTGTGTTTGGGGGGTGTTCATTAAATGGGCTGTGCAAGGGTGATATGTGTGTGGTGTGTGTGTGTGTGTGTGTGTGTGTGTGTGTGTGTGTGTGTGTGTGTGTGTGTGTGTGTGTGTCTATGTGTCTGTGGAGGTGACTTTTTTGATGGTGATGTGTGTGTGTTTCTATGCACACAGTCATGCCATGTGGGCACCCTACACAGGGGTATTCTGGACAGCTGTGGACTGTACATAGCAGGGTGTTCAGTTCATCATCTTTGGCCACGAACATGGGAACTGGGCCTGCCAAGGGTATCACCAGTA
This sequence comes from Protopterus annectens, assembly GCF_019279795.1. Classification (NCBI taxonomy): domain Eukaryota; kingdom Metazoa; phylum Chordata; order Ceratodontiformes; family Protopteridae; genus Protopterus; species Protopterus annectens. The sequence goes on along the minus strand of NC_056744.1, from coordinate 427,631,275 downwards.
CCACTAGGGCCGAGTCCAGATGCAGTACTACTCCCCGATGGTGACTGCTGCCTGATGGATCCATGTCCCTGCTGGGAACAGCCAGGATCACATGCCCATGGCCTGCTGCATCATGGCATGGACAGCTGACCCCCTTCAGTAGTGCTGGTGGTACTGCCAGTACGGGAACATGATGGTGCATAGCCACGTAGACCTTCAGCTGATCGTGGTGCTGCCCTACATCCACGTGGCTGCTGGCCATTGTCTGCTAAATGCTCAAGCACAGGTATTCCACAGTCAAGGAGTTCCAAGGTCTCCCCCAACCATCAATACATGACCTCAGTACGCTCACAGATGGCTGAAGTTAGATCACAAATATTGCCATGGACACCAGGGATGTGCTCATCCACGACCCTGCATATATGTCTGGTGTTACGTTCATTACGTGCCTGTTTCTCCATGATGGCCTGACACATGTGTCTAGTCACTGCTGCTGTGGCACTTTCAGCAGGGCCATGATGGGTTGCAATCCTCCTCCGAGCACCCCTGCCCATCTGCCTGTGTGGGACCTCACTGGTACTCTGGCTATGGCTAGTGCCTGCACCCTCACTTGCCATAGTCACCACAATAGCCTGTTCCATGCCACCACCCACCAACTGTCCATTATCTGTGACTACTGGTGATGGGGTATGTGTTAGCATTGTGACTGTGTGCAGGGATGAGGATGACAATAGTGGGATGCCAACTGATGGCACAGATTCAGCCCCTGACAACCCCACCTGTGCCTCAATATGAGTATCTTCATGGTCAGAGTATGCAGAGATACTGACATCAGTATCAAAGTGGAAGGAACTGCAGCCACCATTTCTACCTGTGGGGGAAAAACAACATATGTTAATTACTACCAGCACTATAAGGTTTGCTGGTATACACACACACACACACACACACACACACACACACACACACACACACACACACACACACACACACACACACACACACACACAGGTGAAGTGCCTCAAAGGCATTACTCAGACCTCACATTAACTGACTGGGAGTATTCATGACACACAGTCAGACAATAACATACACACTCTGGACAGTCCCTCAGCATCATGCAGTGCAGCCCTTTCCAATTACAGTTACTACTAATATACACCTCTGGGATACGTGAATGGCGTTAGTAAGTGATGCCCTTCACCTAGCACACACTTCACTCATGTAAATTTTTGCTGTTCACCTGTATACCACCGTGGCCACTCCTACAAAACATACCTCCCAACTGTACAGGGTTTTGCTGATGTCTACATGTGTGGCTCATGTGTTTGGTATGTTCCGCATAACTCCTGTGTTTGTCTGATACATTACTGGGTTGACCTGTGGATTGGTGCCACTAATTAATGTCCTAATTTGAGGTACAGACTGCATAACCTGCAGTACATCTATGTTAAAACAAAGATAGTTACTCAAATAACTTCTCATATATATATGTGGATATAGTAAGTGTACACACACCTGTTAACATGCCAGGTTTGCATGATATGTCACATGAGACCTCAGAAATTAGGTCATAACATTGCCATCATGTCAAATGACATATAACCTATGCAATTCAGCTGAAGAACATACACATCAGTTACAGGTAACTTATGGTAAATGAAATACGTACAATAGGCTTGTTGCATAAATCTGAACACCCTTAAAGTAATACTCTTTTAAAGCACCTTTTGATTTAATCATGGCATGCAGTCCTTTTGGGAAGGTGTCTATCAGCATGGCACATCCTGACTTGCCAATGTTTGCACACTATCCCTTGCAAAATACCTCCAGCTATGTCAGACTGCAAGGGCATCCCCTGAGCACTGCCCTCTTCAGGTCACCCTGCATATATCCTATTGGCTGTAGGTGTGGGCTCTTCCTTGGCCAATGCAGAACATTGCATGTGTTCTGGTGAAGCTGTGCTTTTGTTGATTTGGATGTATGGTTTGGGCCATTGTTCTCCGGAAAGGTGGAATTCCTCACCCTCCACAGCTATGTGTTAGACACCAGAAGTTCTGGAGCCACAAGAGACCGGTGTTTGGAACTGTTCATAATCCCTTCTAACTTGGCTACAGCCCCAGTTCCAGCTGGTTAACAGCAAACCCAAAGCAGGACACTGCCATCACCATGCTTCACTGTGGAGGTGGTGTTGTTGTGGTTATGTGCAGTGGTGTTATTGTACCAAACACACCTGTCAGACTTGTGGCCAAAGAGTTCAAACATGGTCCCATATTACCATAACACATTTTCCCACTTGCTTTTTGGAGGCTTGATGTATTGTTTTCAGACTTTCACCAGGCCTGGATATTGTTTGGTGTGAGGAACCTCTGCCATCTTCCAACCCTTCCCTATAGGCAGGACATATGGAGACCATGAAAGATTGTTGTGATGTAGTACACACCCAGTACTTGCCAGAGATTCCTGCTACTCCTTCACTGTTGCTGTAGGACTCCTGGCAGCCTCCCTGGCCAGTTTTGCTATTGTATTCTCATAGACTTTGGTGGGATGTCCACTCCTTCACAATGTCACTGTAGCCCCATATTTTCACCACCTTTTGATGACTGCCTGCACTGGATTCCATGGTATGTGCAATGCTGTGGAAATGTTTTGGTACCCTTCTCCAGGCTGATACAGCTCAAACATGTGGTTCCTTAGAAGCTTCATCAGCTCTATGTGAACCATGGCTGTTGCTGTAGCAGGCAACTGGGTATATGTTAGGATGATCCTGGTAGGACAGCTGACCATTATTTGCTGTTAATCACAGGGTCTCTGTAATTGATGGCAGGTGTATACCCAATAAAATGTACTGCTGTAGTTATATCAAAAGCTGACTCAACACAGTCGTAGCTTCAGCCTGTGCACACATATGCATCTAGGTTGTTTTACTATTGTTATGTGTTATTATTGTTCCCCTAACAGGTTTGCTTGTTTTACAATTACATTGTACAGGTTATAGGTCGCATGAAAGGTTGGCAGTATTTTGAACTTGTCTATTGTGCTTTCATTTTTGTATATTACAAATACCTGGCATTCTAACAGGTGTGTACACATTTATATGCACTGTATACCACTAATTTATACAATATGACCCTACTTTTGGGCCTTTGTCTCCCCATTTATGTCAGTCATTGTCCAGATGTCCTGCAATGACAGGTTGTGAGGAATATTAGAAATATGTGACATCTCTTGCAAGTAGGCCCCTGTGATGACCACTGTGATGCAATGTAGTAAACACCACCACAAGTGAACATGCAGATATTGCCAAATGGCTGAGTGTTACAGTTGTGTGCATGGTCACATGCATTAACTTTTGTATGCCTGGGGTACTAGTGAGCCACAGCAGGAAAATATCATACTTGTCGGGTTCAAGCTGCTGTTCCATGTGTAGACCAGAGGGGCCTATGGAGTTGTGCAGGAGAGGTATTGTCAGCAGATTCACAATAGGCAGTGGTACAAGATGAACACTACATTTCTGCACAGGTACAGTACACACTATGATATTACACAAACTGCTGTCCTTCACCGTAGATGTGCACTTGTGTGGATTACTAAACCCCACCCACTAATCCATTTTGCACTGACATATGCATCTAGAGACTCTATAAAAGACAGTTTAAATGCTACCTCATTACATTGATGTGCATGTTGGCCTTACCTGGATGCTCCTTGCTTGTTGCCTGGGTGCCACCCACCTCCACGACTGCTGTTTCCTGTGTTTGAGTTTGTGTGGGGGCTACCCCTAAGGTTGGCAAGGAGCTCTTCTGTCACCATAAGTGGGGCCTGTGTGGCTTGCCCCCCACCGGTACTAGTACAGTCCCCCGCTACACCTGCAGCCCTTTGCCGGACACGACATATCAGGTCAGTTGCTCTATGCCTCACCAATCATATGTGCATCCATGGTAGCCCAAGATGTTCACTCTGTGGATGATCTCATGCCACAAGGCAGTCTGCTCATGCAAATTTTGCCAGCTACGGCCAGAAAGGATGGCATAGTTTAAAATTACAGCTTCTGTAATGGCACTGTCTCTGCATCGGTGTAAGGCAGTGGCCTCTGCATGGCACCTTGAAGACATAAACAGGGAAACACATCACAGGACCTCGGACATTGCCCAGAGTTCTTTACAGAGCCAGCACATAAATATGGACTATCATTAGCCACCACTTACAAACACATCATACCCCTGTACATCATACCCCTGTCCCTGGCAGCACTGTATGAACATGCATTGTACTCCTGGTCCTGATGCATCATGTTCCCCCCATGAGGGCCAGTACATTGCATAAACCACATTCATCATTCACGTTTGTGTAGAGGGATGACAGTAGCCATGTTCCTTGCAGACGGAATGTCAATGGTGCTCAGGCTTTGCTTGCATAGTGTGTGTAATGGAGCTGGAAGCATATGCCTGGGTTCATGTAGGATGCAGACAGGAATGTTATCAGGCCTTAACGTGACTTGCTTTTGTTAACTTTGATTAGGCAGTTAGAACCCTGATCCATGATGATGAGGGGAGGGTGCATGAGCTGTGCATATCCACCTATACTGATGGTGAGCCAGAGGGGGTGATATTTGCCCTAAACCTGTCTGCAGCAGGTTGGCTGTAGCTATGTTGCATGTGTATGTACTGTAATTGACCACCATTACAGGGTGGGTGGGTTGTTGTCTCTGAGACTGCAGACATATGTGAAGATGGCCTTTTGATTGCCCTTGGTGGATGTGTCCAATTTGTACTCATAGTTAGCCTTACAGTACTCCACTTGTGACCTAATATGCTTGTTCAGACAAAGGTTGACATGCTATCCAGTTGGTGCCTGCTCATACTTTGCTCTGTTCAGCCACTATAGCATCACATTATGTGCTTTGTGCATTGCTGCTCTCCAGCAAAGGGGTTTACCCCACTTTGGTGGAGACAGGTTTTACAAGTAAGGTATTGCTGAGGCTATACTGCTATGTGGGTGGTCATATATCTGTTTGCAGTAGGCATGGACACAAGATCAGAACACAGTCGGCCACCTCTACAATTCCAATGTGATTCTCATGCTTATTCTAGTACCCATGTCTGTGTCAGGGCAATGCCACAACCAGTAGCTGTAGAAGGGTAACTCTGTTGGATGCACAGAAACTAAGGTTACACGTGTACAACACATACAGCTTATTTATCTGTTATTTTGCATCCCATGTCAGTTGTATGAGGCAGTCGGGTACACCTACCCATACATACATATGCACAGGGAATACCTGCTATACATTTCTGCTCTATGTCAGCATGGCACACTGTAATTACAGTCTTGCTGCTCAGTCAGTCATGTGAACCTGTTAGGGCAGGACATCTGGAGGACACCACACATACATGGTGTGCTGTGGGCCAAAATTAGTGATACTATCTTCATATTGTTGTAACACACATATGTCATTTGATAGTGCAGTAGCCTTTGCATTCACAGACATACCCTGGAGGATGTTTGACGCTCATATGGCAGGCAGAGAGGATAAAGGCTAGGGGTGTGGTAGAGAGTAGGAACTGTTAATGTTGTGAGTATGACTGGTATGGGGACAGAGCTAGCTGATATGCTGGACAGAGAAAAGGTGGATATATTTTGTGTGCCAGAGACCAGATGGAAGGGGTGTACAGCTGTGTGTATTTGGAGTTGGGTACAAATATTTCTATCATGGTGTGTATGGGAGGGAACTGGTGTAGGGGTTAGCCTGAAGGAACACTATGCCAAGAGTGTTTGTGGAGGTGATAAGAGTATCAGGTAGAGTGATGTTTAGGAAGCTGGGAATTGATGGTGTAATGATGACAGTTGTTAGTGCATATGGTCCGCTAACTGCATGTGTGATGGATGAAACAGACGTACTTTGCTGTGGTTAGATGAAGTGGTGATGAGTGTACCCAAGGGTGAGAGAGTGGTGATTGGAGCAGATTTCAATGGGCATGTTGGTGAAGGGGACAAAGGGGATGCAGAAGTGATGGGTAGGTATGGTGTTAAGCAAAGGAATGCAGAAGGTGAGATGGTGGTGGAATATGCAACAGAGGTTGGACATGGCTGTGGTAAATAACTAATTTTACAGGACCAAGGGGCATAGGGTGACATAAAAGAGTGGAGGAAGATGCGCACAGGTGGATTATCTCCTATGCAGGTGGGTCTGTTTGAAGGGGGGACTGGTAACTGTAAAGTGGTGACAGAGGAAAGTGTAGTTAGGAAGCATGGCATGTTGGTCTGTGGGGTGACGTTGGTGATCAAGAAGACGGGGAGCAGTGTGAGGGCAGCACCATGGATCAAATGGTGGATACTGAGAAAGGTGGTTGTGAGGATGCGTTCAGGGAAGAGTTAAGACAGGCAGTGGGTGGCAGTGAAGACTTAGCAAATATCTGGGAAACTACATCTGAGTTAGTAAGGGAGAGGAGTAGACTGGGGCTTGCTGTGACATCTGCACAGAGGAAGGATGACAAGGAGAACTGGTGGTGGCATGAAGAAGTACAGGGGAGTATACAGAGAAAGTAGTTGGCCAAGGAGAAGTGGGATTGTCAGACAGATGAAGGAAGTAGACAAGTGTATAGGGAGATGGAGTGCATGGCCAAGAGAGTGGTGGCAAAGGCTGAGGATGGGGCATCTGAAGGGTTGTATGTAAGCTTGGACACCAAGGATGGAGAACAGGACCTGTACCAATTGCTAGACAGAGGCCCATAGCTAGGAAGGATGTGCAGCAAATAAGGCTGATAAAGGATAATGGTGGAAGTGTACTCACAAGCGAGGAGAGTGTGTCAAGCAGGTGGAAACAGTACTTTGATGGGCCATTAAATGAAGACAATGAGAGAGAGAGGGTTGGATGATGTGGGTATGGTGAATCAGGACATGCAACAGATTATCAAGGGGGAAGTAAGGATAGCTATGAAGAGGTTTAAGAATGGAAAGACTACTGGTCAGGATGACATACCTGTGAAAGCATGGTGGTGTTTAGGACAAATGGCAGTGGTCTTTTTACCTGGATTGTTTATTATAATCTTGAAAAGTGAGAGGATGCATGAGTAGTGGATAAAATGAGTTTGGGTACTGATTATGAGAATAAGGGTGGTGCACAGAGTGGTAGTAACTACAGAGGGATAACACTGATCAGACACAGCATGAGGTAATGGTAAAGGGTGGTGGAAGCTAGTTTAAGAAGGGAGGTAAAATTTACTGATCAGCAGTATAGTTTAATGCCAGGAAAGGGCAATGCAGATGTGATATTTGCTCTGAGAGTGTTGATGGGGACATACAGGGAAGGTTGGAAGTAGCTGCATTGTGTTTTAGAGACAGCATATGACAGGATGCCTAGAGAAGAGTTCTAGTATTGTATGAGGTGGTCAGGAGTGGTGGAGGAATCCATAAGAATGCTACAGGATGTATACAAGGCTAGTGTGACAGCGGTGAGTTCTGCATTGGTAGTGACAGGTGCATTTAAGGTGGAGATGGGAGTACATCAGGCATCAGCTATGAGCCCTTTCTTATTTGCAGTGGTGATGGACAAGTTGACAGACATGATGAGACAGGATTCCCTGTAGACTATGCTGTTTGCAGATGACATTGTGGTCTGTACTGAGAGTAGGGAACAGGTTGAGGAGACCGTGGAGAGGTGGAGGTATGGTCTAGAGAGGGGAGGAGTGATGGTCAGCAGGTGTAAGGCAGAAAGCATGTGTGTGAATGGGAGGGAGGATAGAGGAATGGTGAGGATGCAGGGAGTACAGTTTGCAAAGGTGGATAGGTGTAAATACTTGGGAACAACAGTTCAGAGTAATGGCAAGTGTGGTGGAGAGGTGAAGACGAGAGAACAGGCAGGATGTCGGTGGTGGAGAAGAGTGTCAGGTGTGATTTGTGACAGACGAGTACCATTAAGAGTGATAGGGAAGGTCTACAAGAGGGTAGTGAGACCAGCTATGTTATATGGGTTGGAGACATTGGCATTGAAAACAGAGGCATGAGTCAGAGCTGGATGTAGCAGAGTAAATGATGTTATAATTTGCACTGAATGTGATGAGGGTGGACAGGATTAGTAATTTGTATGTTAGGGAGTCAGCCCAGGTTGGACAGCTTGAGGACAAAGCCAGAGAGTGGCAGGATTATGTTAGTTTGGACATGTGATGAGAAGGTATGCTGAGTAAATTTGGGAAAGAATGCGGCTGCCAGGTAGGAGGAAAAGAGGCAGGCCTGAGATAAGGTGTAAGTATGTGGTGATAGCAGACATGCAGGTGGTTGGTGTGACAGAGCAAGATGCAGAGGACTGGATGATCTGCTGTGGCAACCACTAATGGTTACAGCCAAAAGAAAGAGAAGGTGATGTTGTAATGTCATTGTTCACAGGTTTACAATTATTTGTCAGACATAACACAACTCTTGATGACATAACTACAAATATGAGGCACACATATGGTCAGTGTGCATAACACTGGACAGTTGAATGGTATGAGCTTAGTATATCACATGCAGTTCAACACACACAGCTGTGACAGTATTTCAGCATGCAAATATCCCCTATAGGTCCATCTCATGTCTGAGTCAAACATGTATATCATATCTGTATTGACAATTAACCACCCCCTCTGCTGACAAACTCCCAGCTGAATTCCGACAAATAGGAGTCAAGGCTATTTCCTACCCCATCTCTATACTGATAAATCGATCCATTAATGAAGGAATTTTCCCCTCTATCTGGAAGATATCTCACATCATCCCTCTTCACAAAGGAGGTAAATCTAATGACCTTTCTAACTTTCGTCCTATAGCTCTTCTATCACCTATAGCTAAAATCATGGAAAAATGTAT
>NC_056744.1:427402449-427617449 GCF_019279795.1 Protopterus annectens | reverse complement strand
AGAGCTGAAGTTTCTTTAGTCTGGCAGAATAAGACATATGTTGGAGACCCTTGATCCTCTTGGTGAGGTACTTTTGTGGTCTCTCCAGCTGTTGCAAATGCCGGGTGAGGTACATACCAAATGGGGCATTGTACTCAATCATGGGTCTGATGAGGGAGGAATATAGGGGTACAATGACATCCTTGGATCTGGATGTGAATCCTTCATGATGAGGTGTGCAAGGTAGAATGTTTTCTAACCACTTTGGCAACGTGGGTGTCAAATGAGAGGTCGCTGTCAACTTGGGTCCCTAGGTCTCTGATTACTTTTTCCATACTCAGTGGGTTGCTGTCTATGTGATAATTTGTGGGTACTTTGTTTTTCCCAAAGGGGATGACTATACATTTTTGGCATTTAGTTTAAGGCCGTGACTCCGGCACCAGTTGTCCGTTTCTGTGAGGACTTTTTGTAGGATGTGTGTGTCTGCTGGTGTATCAACTATGGTGCCTAGTTTGCAGTCATCTGTGAACTTTGTCAGCCACAGCCATCCCATGTTTGCTTTAACACCTGAGAAATAAATGCCGAACAAGAGGGGTCCCAGGACAGATCCCTGTGGGACACCACTTGTGACTGGCTTTGAGTCTGACATTGCTCCAGCGATTTTAACTTTATGGGTTCTGTCCTTTAGCCAGTTTGCAACCCATCTAGTGACATAAGGGTTTACTTTTAAGCTGTTGAGCTTATCTATGATGCCTGAGTGGGGTATTGTGTCAAAGGCCTTAGCCAAGTCCAGGTATGCTGTATGGACTGCTTTACCCTCATCAATGGCTCTAGTGACTGTTTCGAAAAAGTCAACCAGGTTTAAAAGGCAGGATCTGCCCTTTACAAAGCTGAGCTGGGTGGGGTCAAGTGTCTGTAGGTCCCCTATGTCTCTGTTTATGAGTTCCATAATGATTCTTTCCATAGCTTTGCAGACCAGGCTGGTTAAGCTTATGGGGTGGTAGTTTCCAGGGTCTGTAGAGGCACCCCTTGTGGAGTGGGACCACTGTTGCTGTACACCAGTGTTCAGGTACATATCCCAGTAAGGCTAAGGTTAAATAGCATTTTTATGTGTGGGTTTAGCTCCTCTTGGAGTTCACGTAACACGCAACCCGGGATACCGCCAGGTCCCATTGATGCTGTGTTTTTGCTTTGTTTAGGGTTCTCACTTGGACATCTGAGATGACAGGGAGATTACATTCAGCTGGGATAAGTATTTTTTTCTTTTGGGGGTGAAGGAGGGGAGAAATTTGCACTGAACCTGTCAGCCAGAATGTTGGCAATATCTGTGGGTTCAATGTATTTTATGTTGTTGTGAACCAACTCTGAGCATATCTGAGGGTTTCCAGCCAGGTTTCTAACATAGCTGAAGAAGCCTTTGTGGTTATCTTTAGTGTCCTTAGCGATTTTTCTCTCAAAGTTGGCCTTGGATGTTTTTATGAGAGAATGTAGTTTTCTGCTAATGTTGATCAGAGATTTCTTCCCTTCATGGGATTTTGCTCTGACGTGCAGTCTTCTTCTTCTTCTTCTTTTTTTTAGTTTTTTCGCCTTAGATCACCTTGCCCGCATTTTGAGGAATTTTTAGTGGTACGGTGTCGCAGCCCGGAGTTGCCAGCCCCCACTTCACACAGAAGGCACACTCACACGCCACCTAGGGCCAATTTTAGATTTATCCACCTGCCAGCATGTCTGGGATGTGGGGGGAGTGGGAGCCGGGGACCACCCCCAAAGGGCAGAGCGGACACAGGGAGGACAGACAGACACAGAAGGCACCCCAGCCGAGGATCGAAACGAGAACCTCTTGTGCAGGCGGTGCTAACACCACCACACCACCGGCGCCCCTTTGCTCCTGCGTGCAGTAGCTTCCTTCTTTGTTATACAATTTGTTTATGGCTGAGGTCCACCAGACAGGACACTTACCTTTGGTGGAGAGGGACTTGGATTTGTTTGGGATTGCATGATCCATGCATTCTTGGAGATGTCCATAGAAGCATTTGTGAAGGATTTGGCATTGTGGGATGTGGTATCCACTGGCACAGTGGGCTTAAAGGATACCATCTCAGTCTTAAGAAGAGTGAAGTCTGCTTTTGAGAAGTTTTTCACGGTGGCCTTTTGTGCTGGGGGTGGAGGTGGGATATGTGCATCCAGGGTGATTAGTTTGTGGTCAGATCTCACTAGTGAGGGGTATACTTCCGGTGTGGAGCATTTTGTCCCCATGTTTGTGATGATCAGGTCTAGTATATTATCTCCCCTAGTGGGAGAGGTGACTAGTTGTTCCAGTGCATTTGAATTTATGAATTCCAGGAACCTTAGGGATAGAATAATGTACCCAATCTATGTTTGGGTAGATGAAGTCTCCTAGTATGATGGTATTTTGTGATACATTCATATCCTCCAATGTCTTCAGGAAGGCTGAGTGGGGTTCTTGAGATTGGGAGGGTGGTCTGTAACATGCTATCAGTTGTATAGCAGTTTTGCCTATGGTTAGTTGCACCTGTATGGTCTCTGATGCTTCATGTGTTGCTACTAACCTGGAGGTGTGGGTGTCCTTGATGAATATGGACACTCCCCCCTCCCTTTGTGGTTCGCCTGGGTTTTGGGGCCGAAAAGCATGATATGAGGTATAGCCTGGTAGTGCTGGGGTGCTCTCCGGAGCCTTGAACCAGGTTTCAGTTACTGCACAGACGTCGATGTTCTCTATGCTGAGGAGCGCATCAAGTGCCTGCATCTTGAGATTTAGACTTCTGGAGTTGAGCAGCATTACCCTTATTTTTTTTCCATTTTTGTTTTCTAAGGAGGTGGGTTTGTCTTTTGAGCCTTGCCTAAAAAAGGCACTCTGGGGGTGGCAAGAGCCTTAGCCAATATCAGGAAGCCCAGTGGTGACAGGTGTAAGCCATCCCTTGTGAAGCAGCGTGGCTTGTTCAACATGTCATCCCAGGCAGACAGATATTGGATCCCCTTAGAATGACAGCAGTACTTGAGCCAATTGTTAAAGCTGATCATCTTGTCTTTGTATTGTGGTATCATTCTTGGTGAGGGCAGGATGCTGCTCAGAGTCAGGATCATACCAGCCTGGGCTACGTAATCGGAGAGCTCCTCTATGTCTCTTTTCATGTAGTCCAGGGAGGTACGTCTCAGGTCATTCACACCAGCATGGACAATGACGGAGTCATATTTGTACTTGCTTTGGAGTGACCTGAGTGCGTGTGTTATGTGGCAGATCCTAGCTCCCGATAGACAGCTCACAGTCACCTTCTCCTTGTTCAGCCTGGTCAGCGGGACATCAGTGTGTCTGACTATAGAGTCATCTTTTACTAGTGTATCAGGCAAGGTGTTTGGCCTTAAGGGCTGTGATTGGTTGACACACTGATTTATTGAAGTATGTGTTGCATGTGTTTTGTTTTGAGGTGGTGGATTTTTTGATGTCTGCTTTGGGAGCCTCTGTTGTTTTGGTAAGTTTTTTATTAGAGCCTCCGAGTATGTCTTTGTGTTTTTATGTGTTTGGTTTGCGGTTGTGGTAGGTATATGTGGGACTGGGATTGTTGTGTGTGTGGTTGCCATCTCCTCCTGTCTGGTCATGCCAGCCCTGAGTTGAGAGAGTTCAGCCTCCAGTTTGGCTATATAGTTGCATCTCTCACATGTATTTGTGTTTGTTGGGAGGAGGAGAGGGTTGTCTGTTTACATGAGACAATTGTAGCATTGTCTCAAGATACCCAGATTGACCAGCTGAACTGGAGACGACGCCAGTAATCTACCACTCAACATGCTAGAACAGTATAAGGGAGTGCTGTACCTTTAAGGGAAGTGGATATTCACAGGGGTGGTGAGTAGATGTAGTGCTTTACTTAGTACAAGAGTGCTTACTTAGTAGAGAAGTATTGAGAACAAGTGCTAGGCTTATAATATAGTGAGTAGTCTGGTTATACTAAGAGTAGATCTTCCTTAAGGGAAAATTTGAAGAGGAGACTTGCATAGCCAGAAAAAGTTTAACCGGCGCTGCGCTATGCCCACAAACGCGCAAAGCCATGCAAACGCGGATTTTAAACAGTGAACTACAAAAGAGCTAGAAATGGTCCAAAACAACCAATTACTACAGCTTCTTGTGCTGAGGTCACTTCCTACAGGGACAGATAGGCTGCTCAAGGCTCCCCACTCCCACTGGTGAGCAAAGAAACATCCTTCTATCCAAGTAAGGTAATCAACAACACAGGAACTACACCACAGCCCAGAATACAGCAATGCCTGTAAACTGGTCTAAACTAGTCGAGGAAGGTGGGAAAACAAGGATTATTTTTTGTTTTTTGTTTTTGGTAGACACACAGAAAATGCAGAAACAGGGATAAATCTGTTACACAGGCTAGCCCACTATAGTGGGCAGCCTCCACAGTTAAATTAAACAAACAAACAACAAACTTTCGATCAAATTCGACTAAAATGTAACTTTAAGTGCAGATTTTAAAATAATGCAGCAAACAGTTAAAATACAGTTCAAGCGAGTTCAGGGTACACTACAGAAGCTATTCCAAGTGGAAAAAAAAGCAAAGATACTTAAATCCAGAAAGTAGTTGCTTTTCTGAGTTCCCTGCTGCTAGGACCACTCTGCAGACCCACGAGGAGCTTGTCTGAGTAGTATAGCCAGAAAAAAACGCCCAGAGGCGGATTTTAAACAGTGAACTAGAAAAGAGTTAGAAATGGTCCAAAACAACCAATTACTACAGCTTCTTGTGCTGAGGTCACTTCCTACAGGGACAGGTAGGCTGCTCAAGGCTCCCCACTCCCACTGGTGAGCAAAGAAACTTCCTTCTATCCAGTTAAGGTAATGGACAACACAGGAACTACACCAGAGCCCAGAATACAGCAATGCCTGTAAACTGGTCTAAACTAATCAAGGAAGGTGAGAAAACAAGGATTATTTTTTTGTTTTTTTGTTTTTCTGGTAGAAACACACAGAAAATGCGAGAACAGTGATAAATTAGTTACACAGGCTAGCACACTTTAGTGGGCAGCCTCCACAGATAAATTAAACAAACAAACAACAAACTTTCGATCAAATTTGACTAAAATGTAACTTTAAGTGCAGATTTTAAAATAATGCAGCAAACAGTTAAAATACAGTTCAAGCTAGGTCAGGGAAAGCTACAGAAGCTATTCCAAGTGAAAAAAAAAACAAAGATACTTAAATCCAGAAATTAGTCGCTTTTCTGAGTTCCCTGCTGCTAGGACCACTCTGCAGACCCACAAGGAGCTTGTCTGAGTAGTATAGCCAGAAAACAATGCCCAGAGGCGGATTTTAAACAGTGAACTACAAAAGAGCTAGAAATGGTCCAAAACAACCAATTACTACAGCTTCTTGTGTTGAGGTCACTACCTACAGGGACAGATAGGCTGCTCAAGGCTCCCCACTCCCACTGGTGAGCAAAGAAACTTCCTTCTATCCAAGTAAGGTAATGGACAACACAGGAACTACACCACAGCCCAGAATACAGCAATGCCTGTAAGCTGGTCTAAACTAGTTGAGGAAGGCGGGAAAACAAGGATTATTTTTTTGTTTTTTTCGTAGAAACACACAGAAAATGCAGTAACAGTGATAAATTAGTTAAACAGGCTAGCACACTTTAGTGGGTAGCCTCCACAGTTAAATTAAACAAACAAACAACAAACTTTCAATCAAATAGCTGTCCATTTCTGATACAGCAACAGCTGTGCATTTGTACAGAATTTGGAGGTGAATTTGAACACTCAAACCCCTGAGAGAAGAGTGAGGACAACAGTAATGTGTTGTTAAGCCAGTTAAACCAGATTACATGTGTCCAGTAGACATGTGTGCAAAATGGACAGCTATGTATGGGGTAATATTTTGTTTGGGAACAGAATGACCTTTTTTTTTTTTTTTTTTTTTATAAGGTGAGAGTGGGATGTTGGGGAAGGATAGTAGGTACATTTGGGGAGGTAAGTTGGGTAGGAAGACAGACAAGACAGCTGCCAGGGTTGATATATGACACACAGGGGTAAACACCTTGGATGGGGAGGGTTGTTGGGAATCAGATGCACATGAGCCCCCATATGGTTACAGTAGGACTGAGGTTCCCACCCATGGGCAGTCACTACTGCATCTTCACACCCCCAAAGGTGGCTGTGCTGGGGGCTGTGCAGGAGGGGCAGGCTGAACCCCAAGATGCACCAGGCAGCCCTCAAGCTGGTGCAACTGATCACCATACTCTGAACGGAGGACGCTGCGCACCAATCCCTGGACTTGTCTGTGGGTGACAGTCTCCTCTCTGTGCCCACTCCTGGGGAGGGGTGAGCCCCATCCTCTGAAGCGGTTCCACCTGAAGGTGGTGCAGGACCAATGGAAGAGGGAGGCCTGGGTTGTGTCTCAGACATGCTGGGGCCCCATGCCACAGCCAGATGAGGCTTGACAGGTGGATCTGCTGGGATCTGCCTTCCCAGATGTGCTGTGGTGTTTCAGATTAAAAAATATGGTGGTTAGTCAAGAACAGCACATTTAAGGATTAGTTATAACAGCATGCATGGTTGTTCCAATTGACCCCGTAAAACAGAACTGAAACAGTTACATAGCAAACAGAACACATGCATATATGGAACCACAGTAGGCATTATAACAGCATGCAAGTTACATGCCACCAATGATTATTAAGTATTTGAACAGGGAACATTAAAATTCAAACAGTTCAATATTTCTATAACAATAGGACACATGTCCCAACAATATGTTTGGAGATGAACATACCCATTTAATGTGTATGAAGTATTTGGTGCAGATAGGGTGGGGGAGCGAGATGTCAATTAACAACTGTCTAGGCTTCACTTTTCAACTTCTGTGCAAATCATTACTCTCCATGGCTGACCTCACGGTATATCTACCTATGGTCTGGAGATGGACAGTGGGATTGTTGTACACAGTGTATTGGTTAAGCCTTCTTACAGCTAATAGACACATTTCCTTACCTGGCAGACTTGTTGAAGAAACATGAACACTACCTAACTGTTTCTACACATATTCACATCTTCACAGTTACATATGTGACACTGACAGGAGTGCCCAGCACTCATGCTTGGGGGGTTTTGTACTAACAAAGTCCACCAGAGTTTCTATCTGTCTCCCTGGTTACTATCAGCAGTGACCATTAGCCATGACAGCATGACACTTGAAGGACTTGAAGTGCTTTGTGTATGTACTTACCTTGCTGTCATTTGCAGCCTTGGGGTTGGACAGTGGATATGTTGAACACATAGTGCATTGGTAAAGCTTTCTTACAGCTATTATAAACATTTCCTTACCTCACAGACATGTGGAGGTAATTTATGTTAATACTACCTGACTGTTTATACAAATAGTCACATATTCTTGTTTGACGACATGCATTCAGTGTACTACCACTGCCAGGATTTAAACCATGCCTCTTTGTGCAAGACGGTACACCACAGCTGTGTTTTATCACAATGAGCTACTGAGGAACTGCTGACTCATGCTTGACTTTTTCCTCCCTAGTACTCTCTGGTTTGCACAATCTGCCCTTGTAGTTAGACAAACACCTGAGGTAATGACAACTGTGCTGCAATTTTCTGATAACAGATATATGTTGAGTTTTCAGTAATAGTTGCATAAAACAGTTATTTTCTACCAGAAACACATAACTATGCAGAACTTGTACACATTTCTATTCTTACCACAACATGAAAAAGTAAACACAACAGTCTGGAGTTTTTATTTGTATTTATTGTTACATACACCTTTATTCACCTGATAACAGTAATTTATTCATTGCATATAATGCACAGTTTACCTACTAGTTGCTGACAATCTACTATTTTCTATTTATTTACCCTGAAAATTTAAGCTAGATATTTACTCGCCAGTCTCCCGGTGCAGCCTTAGCAGCCTGCTGGCATGTGCATCAATATTTGCAGCCCTCTCATCTGCAGCTGTATGGGAGATAAATAAACATTTATGCATACCTACTGATTACATACTCAAGTTGGACTTTGCAGAACACTAATTGATCCTGATACCTACACACTTCAGGGACATTCTCTGCTTGTGCGTCTTGGATCCACTAGTCCAAGAGATCCCTCTCCCTACACTTCAGGTCAGTGTAATGGTGCTGGACCTGCTCACCTGTCTAAGGGATACCAGTAGCACTGGTGAGGTCACATGTGAGATGGTCCCAGGCCTCAGCTTTGTATTGGGAGCCCTGGTACTGGTCCTGCAGCAGTCTCCCTTCAAGGTCTTTTACAAGGAGTCCAACCATGACCCCGGACTCCTGATTGACCCAACGCTGCACCCTAAAGTGCACACCCTCACCAATGCCTGCCATAGTGCCTATAGTGATCAGCTACAACTGGTTATGGTTGTATTCCCACCTACGAGGTTTAAATACGGCTGATTTCCCACCCTTTGCCATGATTGGACAATTTTGAATATGCTGAGCTAAGCTAAGTGACGGGCAAACCTGCTTAACTAAGATAAGCATTGCTTAAAGGGGTAGATGCTAAGCACTGCTTACCAATGTGCAAATCCACTTAGTTACACTAATTATTGCTAAGCATTTAGATTTAAGTAATGCTTACACCAGGTTAGCATAGCTGAGCACTAATTAGCACTGCTCACATTTCATTTTCTAAAGTATCAGGTTTGTGGGATTCATTCCTCATTATTGACATATACTTTTATGTTTTCTTTTCATGACATCCTCTTATGCGCTTTCATTAAATTACATTCTTGTGTAAGTATACTGTATGGGGCAGTTGTGTTTACAGTGGAGTTTCACATCTTTTCTAAATTGCCTTAAATTGCCTTATTCTTGCATGGAGCTTTCATGAGTCTCAGGAGCTGTCTTTATCAGAAGGCAGTAACTTGGGAGAAGGAAACAACTGAGAGGGCTTGTCAGAGACTCGAGACACCACTGAGAGGTCAGCAGCAGGACATTTGTACAAAAAGTTACAATCCTCAGGCACCCTATAACCTATCAGGCTTCTTAGGAGCAGGGTGAAGAGAATCTGGAGCTTTAGAGGCATTGGAAAAAGCACCCAACAAAGCAGCCAAAACAGAAAGAATACCAAAAGGTTTCAGAGATTCCATCTGCAACAATTCATAATATCTCTTATGGATTTTAGAGACCCATTTTAAAAAAATCCACCATCCTGGTGATTGTGTTTCCAAATGAAATGTCTTTAAAAGGAGTATCAAGAGTATTAGATTCCTCTTCCTCTGACCCATAGTCTAAAGGAGAAGGAACTTGCAAAGAATAAGCAAGGAATGCCTCATCATAATCTGACTCCTCCTCAGAGGAATCCTGTTCCCTGCCCTTTTAAGGAGAGTAGAGGACCAAAGGGGGTGCTGGAACAGAAACCCCCTGAGGAGGTTGCAGTGCCATCAGGGCAATAAAAACCCTGAGTAATGGCCTGCCACTCACTCTGTGGATCCCTAGCAGCAAAAGAAACATGTTTAGTTTTTTGTTTCGTCTTTAAAGGAATGTCTGTCCTATAAAACTTAGAAGGCTCTGATCCAGGATGGCATTCAATAACGGTAGTAGGAACTTCTTTCCTAACTAAAATCTGCAGAACACCACTAGGCCCCACAGAATTAATCAACCATGGTCCCTACGGAATCTCCAAAATGGACACCTGCAAAGCATCATTGGGTGTGCTGCAAGCAGGATTGTCACCTGCCTCCAACCCAGTCATGGCAGAAGAATCCAACAACAAAGCTAGGTGAGCCTCCAGGTTCTCACTGACTTCAGGTGAAACACCTGGTGGAGGCTGGGCAGGGGAAATTCCGGTCATAATTTTTTAACCTTCTTCTTCCCTAACAGTTTAACCTCAGGGTGGGAAGTTCCTTCCATTGTATCTTTAGTGAGAAGCTTAAGGCACTGATTCTCAAGATACAAGGTAAGGGAAGAAAGCCTACTTCTTCTGTATGAAAGCCTGGCAAAGAGAAGAGGTCATATGGCCATGAGAAGCTTCTAGATAAAAAAAGACACTCGTCATGGTAGTCGTTATGGGAAATCTGTCTCCTGCACTGGCATTTGCCCTTCATGGATGATATTAACCCCCCCAAGCAACAAAAAAACTAAGAAAAAACAAAATCCCAACAGGGTACTTATCTGCAACCGCTTACTACCAGCAAGAAGACATATACTTGAAATTGGTAAATAAAAACTGCATTCAAACTGGTGGAAATAACATAGGCATTCTGACTAATGATCTAGAGATGCGTTCGGACTGGCAGCAAAGAAGTTCTGAGGATGGTACATATTAATAAAACAAAATTTGTGTTAACAAAAAAAAAGTTGCGCAAGAAGCTTAGTTACAACTTAGACATTAATGAAATATGAATCCATGGATATATAAACATTCTAAATGAAGTGCAAAAACATAAAAAGATTTATGGCTGAGATTGTCACCTGCCTACAACCCAGTATTCTTCGTTAAAAATGTACAGCTCATATGTGAATATATTCTGGAGGTGCTACAGCCTCACACACATGGACCGGGATTTTAGGATTTTATTCGGGTTCATCTGCTGTAAATCTATCCCTCCTATGTGATTCCAGCATGTCCCATGTTAAGGTTTAATGTGCTCTAAGTAGTGGTGCTGTGATGATTTTGGTTTTGAGGTGGGATCTGTCCATTAATTCTATCCATTCATCTCTGATTAGGTCAATCCCTAGGTCAGGCAGCACAGGATGGTATGGTTTTGAATAGAGCTGGTTTTGAGTGAGTCTGATTTTTTGACAGGTTCGGTCATCCCCTTATCCTGTGGTTCTTAACTCCTGGTGAGGAACATTGTGGGTGGTGTCTGGAATTGGTGTCGGTAGAGTACATTGTACTCGGGATGGGTCTGATAAGATAAGAATACAGCTTCTGTTTTGGGGAAGATCTGGATGTGAATCCCTTCAGACCAGGTTGCATGTGGTGGCTTTCAACCACTCTTAGCAACGTGGAGCTGGCCAAAGGGAGTGGCTGGTGTCAACCTGGGCCCCCAGGTCCCTTTGATCCAGGTGGGTGCCTAACTTCTTCTGTGCTTCTTGGGGGGCCTGAAGCCACCTATTTTTTAGCCGCTGGTTTCCTTATACTGTATTATGCTTAACTTTTCACCCTGGTGAGGGGCAATGCTAGGATGCACATGGACCTTTGCGAATCATGTCTGTGTCCACCCCTCTATCCAATGCGATGTACTATTTACTATCATCCCCAGTTTTGGGTCCCTGCAAGAGACTATTCAAATATAGTCCCTCCTGAGAAGTAGATGCCGAACAATAAAGTACTGTCGAACAATAGTTTCCAAGGAGTCCACCCTGTGGGACTCCACTTTCTGACATGTTGATCTCTACATAACACTGTGGGTTCTGTCCAACAGGGTTCTGTGCAACCCATCTTGGCACTCTTGTGACATACATATTGGTAATTTAGTGCTAATAATAATTCAGGTTAGTTATTTTAGGGAAGCTGCAATATGGGCTTTAGGTATGGTGTACCTTCTTAAGGCATCAATGGTCTTGGTGACTGGTTTCATGTCCTTTATGGTTATGTTCAAGCTTTCTTCAAGTCCCAAAACAAAGCTGAACAAAGCTAGGGTCCCACAGGTCAAAAAAGCCAAGGTCTATAAGTCCCAAATGTCCTTGTTCCTCTCCATGGCTTTGCAGACCAGGCTTGTTAAGCTTTAAGCTGGTAATGCTTATTAATTACCAGGGTCCCACCAGGGGCACCACCTTTTGTGGTTGCCACTGTGCTGTGTCAGACGCACACATATGAGCACATGAGGCTAAGAGACGACAGCTGCTCCATGCCTTTTAAAGGTTCTTCATTGAATTCAGTTCACACAGCCGGGATCCGGTATCCCGTCCCATTGATGGATGCTTTACAGTCAGCTTTAGGCTTTGTTTCACTGATTTGCATTTGAGATGTCTGGAGGGCTCTACAGTTGGGATTTGCATTCTCCTCCTTGGGGGGAGGTTGGGAGAGGGGCTTTTGTTGGCTCTGCCAGTATGTAGTGTCTTTGCTCTGGATTTCAGTGATTTTTTATCATTTTTTTGGATTTTGAGCAATTCTGGGATTTTTCAGCCAGGTTTCTACTTGGGTTTGCTGAATTAGCTGACATGATTGGCTTTGCTATCATGATTTCCTTTGAATTTTTGGCCTTTTTTTTTTTGATTTGAAGGAGATGTTTGAGCTTCGGTAGTGAGTTATACCTTCCCTTTTTGATTTGGGGCTACCTTTTAATCATGTTCTCCCCTCTATTTGTAAATTGTAAAGTTGTTGTGGGGTTGGTTTCCTTGAGACAATTTCTGGTGAAGAGGAAAGAGTTTTCTTGGGATTTGTTGATGTCTGATCCATCTGATCCTGAAGGTGTTGAAGGTTTGTATAGGCTTCCAAGAGGCTTAGGTTGGGGTTTCCATTGGCTCGGGGGCCTTGAAGGATACCACACCTGTCGGAGTGTGGTGTTGAGCTGAGATGAGAAGTTCTTCACTCTTTCTCTTTTTGTTTGGGGTTGGGGCGATTGTAGATGTTCGGATTTCTAGTGAGATTAGCTTATGATCTGATCTCTGGAGGGATATACTCCGGTGGAGCATTTGTCCCCATGTTCCGTGATGATGAGATCTATATTTCTATTCCTGTGGGGTGACGGAGGTGTTGTTGTTTGTTGTTTGGCATTGAAATTTATGAACTCCAGGAACCTTTGCACTAGAAAGTTTGTAGTTGAGTAATGTTCCCAGTCTATATTAGTTCAGTTTAGTTATGATGGGGTGTGGTGGTATACATTTTATACCACAGTGTCTTCAGGAAGGCTGTGTGGGTTTCTCTGTGTTGAGAGAGGTGGCCTGCAGCATGGCTATAAATTGTAGCACAGTTTTGGGCTCTATGGTTAATTGCACCTGGATGGTTTCCGATGCTTAAGTCCCACCAACCTACCAACCTGGTGGGTATCCTTGATGAATATGGATACACCCCCTTTTGTGGTGTGGTCCGGGTTTTGGGGCCGGAACGCATGATATGAGATGAAACCTGATAGTGCCGGGGTGCTCTCATGCACAGCAAACACTTCCATCTCACATGTACTGAATAATCAGCAAAGTTTTATCAGCACTGAATATCCATGCCAACTTACTTAATCAAATAGGTTGTTTGGTCTAGTTTCTAGGTTTTGTCCTTGTTGACTTTATTTCTTTGGCAGAATAAGCTGGTTGCTGGACTGAAAATGAATTAAATGTTACTGAGTGCTAAATAATACCTGCTGTGCTCAACCTGAACTCAACTGAACTCACGCAAAAGCCAAACTTTAATGTGCATAAAGCAGGCCACTTCTTGCATATAATCATGGTGTCATCAGAAATAAATACGTGAACTGAACAGTAAAATATAATGATGATCTAAGTTTCATGTCCTTATCTTTTTATAGCAAGCATAAACTTTGCATGAACTTACTTCTCCTGATAATAACTACATAGCAAAACCATGACATCTTACTTTTTGAGGATACCAGCTTCCCAGGACAGTACGTCTGGTGCATCACAGAGGTGCATACCTATTTTCTTTAAAAATTATAAAAACTTAACACCTACAATATATTATTATTATTATTAGCATCATGATATTAGCATGTTATTAAATTATTGTTGTCCAAAGAAACCCAAAGCACGGCACAACAGCACAAAGTAAAAAATGAACCCAGTAGCTGGCAGGAACAATAAAAATTCAAACCTCAACATAAGATATAAAAAGTTTAATAAATACTTTAGCACTTTCACTGCACCACAAAATCATTTTATCAGACAATTCAAAAAAGCAACAATTTCATTAATATACTTTCAGCAAACTATCATGAAGCATATCAACAAAATACAATTAATGTTTTAAAGCAACAAAGCAGGAAAATCCATACAAGAGCAACATAAAAAAACATAAAAATGTCTATGGACAATATACAACAAGAACCAGCAGATAAACTGAATTAAAATCAAAACATACCTATCCATAATACATTCTGCATTTTTATTAAAAACTGACTCAAAACATATATATATATATATATATATATATATATATATATATATATATATATATATATATATAAATATATATATATAAAACAACATAAATCATAGCAATTTCTACGTGAATCCATATATATAAATATATATATATATATATATATATATATATATATATATATATATATATATATATAAGCAAAAGAAAAAAAACAATCATTAATGAATCAATGAGTAATCTAGGTCCTAAAGCATCTCTTACACATTGCAGAAATAAACTACTTGAACACATACATAAGCACTTGAACAACTATTATGGAAAACTCAGTGCTTCAAGCGTCTAACCTTGAGCAGAGGTTTGAGGGGGACATTGTCATTCATACCCATGGCCTGATGTGCACCTAACCTAAGAATCCACTCCAGTTCTACCACCTCAGTGTGATTCACCAAATCCCCCCCATGTATGTGTGGAAGCACCACATGTAAGACTTGGAATAAAAAAGAATGTGCTGAATCTGTCTGTAATATGTGCTTCGCTAGGGCACTATAATTGTGCCCTTTGTGAATGCAGTACAAATGGTCCCTAATTCTCTCCTTGAGATTTCTATTGGTTTTCCCCACATAGGATTGAAAGCAGCATTGGCAGTGGTCTAAATAAACAGCATGCCTGGGGTTACAATTAGCATTTGTCTTGATACTCCATAAGTGACCCATTACAGGATGCCTAAAAAATCAAGATTCATCAATATACTGGCAATAGTTCCAACTCTTTCACTTGGATGTAGCATCAATGATGGAAGGAAGGAGGTATCTCCCTTTAGGATAGCACAGCCATTGCTTTAAATTCCTCTTATTCCTATAGACAAATCTAGGACCGTCCCTCAGGAGATCCAAAAAATACCTCCAAGATATGTCAGTTTTCCCTAATAATTCCTTTAACATCAAATGCCTCTTGTGCATATGTTCACACAATGGGAGGACAATCACTCACAAAACATTGTGATACTGATGTAGAACTCTTCTCAGAGAAATACAGCCTGGCTCTTCCTTCCCTTTCACTAAGGACTTTGAGACATGCTTTCTCAACTTCTCTGTCACTATAACGCCTAGAGATAAACTCACTTTTCAACCCCGACAGACTACCATCTGATGCTCCTTCTTGACTAGACAATCTAGATACTCTAAGGGCTTGTCCAGTGACGATGTTATTAAAAACATAGTTTGGATGCATGCTCTGCCTATGTAAATAGGAAGGTTTATAACAGTCCTTCCTATGCATACTAGTACATATGCCTTCAGACTCTTTTCTGATGTTAACATCAAGGAAGTCAATCGATTCCTGTGAACATGACAGATTGAATTTAAGAACAAGCTACTGTCATTCAGATAGCCTAGAAAATCAAAACGTTGTTCCCTATCCCGCTTCCAAACAATAAACATATCATTGACAAAACATCGATAAATGATTATATTGTCCCCCCATTTCTCCAGGACATGCAGATGTTCCCATTCAGACATCATCAAGTTGGCGTAAGATTTAGCACAACTTGTGCCCATGGCTACGCCTGATTTTTGCCAGTAGCAATTACCCTGAAACAAAAAAAATGTTGTGCGCCAATACCATCTCTAGTAGTAGGCACAACAAATCAGTATATTCACTGATAAACAAGCCACTTCTGAGCAAAGCTGTTTTGACCATGCTAATTCCTTCATCATTGGGGATGCACGTAAATAGTGACACCACATCCAATGTGACAAGAAAGTCAATACTAGCTACATGAACTTCCCTGAACGTTTTATATAAACCCCTCAGGAAATGCTCTGTATCTTTGAGGATCACCTCACTCAACACAAGTACCTTCTTAAGTTGTTTATCTAGAAATATAGATATGGCCTCTGTTAGCCACCCAGTGCCCACTACTACTGGTCTAAACTCTGGTTGGAGAGGGTTCTTGTGTATCTTAGACAACCCATGCACCTGCGGTATCACAGGATACTCAGTAAGAAAGTAGTCTAAAAGATCTTTTGTCAATATAGCAAGACTGTGGCTTTCATAAAGACCACTGTCAACTTCCACTTTCATGGAATTTACAATTTCAGTGTCAGCTTTTGTATAGACACCTATGTCAGAAAGCATTTGATTCATCTTGTTAAGATAATAATCAAAATCAAGTACCACAACTGGGCCCCCCCTTATCGGCAGGATGAATGGCTGTTAAATGGTTATTAGCCAATTGGTTCAATGCATTACGTTCATCCCCAGTCAGATTGTTGTGTGTACTACCATAGGATCTACTCATGGTCATGCACAGTTGTTTCTCGCATACAGCTAGAAATACATTAAATGCTGGTGGGAAAACTGGTGTAAAAACACTGGGTTTCCGAAGCACATAAGAATTATCAGTCATAGTCTCATTGCTAAACTCAGTCTTTTTAAATAAAGCATGTAAAGCTAGATTGCGCAGAAACAGGCATAAGTTCACCATACAATCAACAAAGTCTACCTGGGTGGTGGGTATAAAAGATAACCCTTTAGAGAGGACTGAATGTTCATCCTTCGTCAATACATGCTGGGAGATATTCCACACTAAGTCGCTGACTCCATCCCCCACATCTTTTTCAGCGACCGATTCTGTTGGAAGGATGGAGGATCTTTCCATTTTTGCCCTTTCTAGTTCTCTTGCCCAAACGAGTTTTTTCTCCCCAAATGAAAGGGGAGAGGAAGTCCTGCAAAATCCTATTTGTTCTGCTCGGATAGGATCTTCCTATGCACCACTGGACCTAAGTCTATGGGTTGAATCATTGCAGGAGATGTATTCACTGCTGAAGCCTCTGCCGCTGGTGTAGAATACACTGACAATGGAAGGGATGGTGAAGTCACACCTCCTTGCTGCTCCCTATCGGATTCTTTGTTTACAAACGCTTCACCATTTGTGGATACTTCCCCATTGGTTTGTGCAGCACAGTTCAAACCCTGAATGGATGGTAATGAACTTTCAGCGATAGAAAATGCTTTTGAACACTGAATTATTTATACTGTTGGTATTTGTCACATTGTAATTATTTGGCTTATCCATTTGGCTTGTCCCCCTTCCTTCCATCATTGATGCTACAACCAAGTGCAAGAGTTGCAACTATTGCCAATATATTGATGAATCCAGAATTTTTAGACATCCTGTGATGGGTCACTTATGGAGTATCAAGACAAATGTTAATTGTAACACCAGGCATGTTGTTTATTTAGACCACTGCCAACACTGCTTTCAATTCTATGTGGGGAAAACCAATAGAAGTCTCAAGGAGAATTAGGGACCATTTGTATTGCATTCACAAAGGGCACGATTATAGTACCCTAGCGAAGCACATATTACAGACAGATTCAGCACATTCTTTTTTATTCCAAGTATTACATGTGGTGCTTCCACACATATGTGGGGGGGATTTGCTGAATCACACTGAGGTGGTAGAACTGGAGTGGATTCTTAGGTTAGGTGCACATCAGGCCATGGGTATGAATGACAATGTCCCCCTCAAACCTCTGCTCAAGGTGAAGCACTGAGTTTTCCATAATAGTTGTTCAAGTGCTTATGTATGTGTTCAAGTAGTTTATTTCTGCAATGTGTAAGAGATGCTTTAGGACCTAGATTACTCATTGATTCATTAATGATTGTTTTTTTTTTCTTTTTCTTATATATATATATATATATATATATATATATATATATATATATATATATATATATATATATATATATATGTTTTGAGTCAATTTTTAATAAAAATGCAGAATGTATTATGGATAGGTATGTTTTGATTTTAATTCAGTTTATCTGCTGGTTCTTGTCTGTATATTGTCCACAGACATTTTTATGTTTTTTTATGTTGCTCTTGTATGGATTTTCCTGCTTTGTTGCTTTAAAACATTAATTGTATTTTGTTGATGTGCTTCATGATAGGTTGCTGCAAGGTATATTAGTGAAATTGAACTAGGTATTTGATGAATTTATATATTATATTAGTTCATTTCATTGAATATATTTGGAAATAAAATAAATAAATAAAACAATATATTTATATTTACATATGAATTTATTAACATTAATATATAATTGGAATATATAATGAATGTAAAATGTATAATTTTATTTATATGAATATTTATTAGAAATTATTGTGAGATCACTTTAAATATGTATATAAGTCTTTTTCCCTCCTTTTTTTGGAATTAATTATTCAATTAATTAATTGATTGTTTAATCAATGCATATATAAAACTGCCATTGTGCAGCAGTAAGTTGTGATCCTTGAAGGCAAATTGCCGAGGTACCAGGTCGTTGACAATAAAGGAGAATTGCTGGAGAAGTACTGGCTGTTTGGTGTGTTACTTGGTTATATTAGTGAAATTGTTGCTTTTTTGAATTGTCTGATGAAGCGGCTTTGTGGTGCCGTGAAATCGCTAATGTATTTATTAAACTTTTTATATCTTACGTTGAGGTTTGAATTTTTATTGTTCCTGCCAGCTACTGGGTGCCATGAAAGCACTAATGTATTTATTAACCTTTTTATATCTTATGTTGAGGTTTGAATTTTTATTGTTCCTGCTAGCTACTGGGTTCATTTTTTAAATTATTGTTGTATTTAAACTGACTTTTTTATTTCCAAGAATATGCAAGGTTTTGTAGCACCTACAGATTTTCTTTGTATTATATTTTCTAGATTTTTGTGCTAGTAACCAGAATAATTTACTAATAAAAATGTATTAAGAATTTGCTGGATGGTGACACAGAAACCAAGTGATAGTTTACCCTGGAAGGGGAACCAAGCAGGCAAGGTGGTTTCATACATTGGTAGGTAGTTCCCACACGTGAAACTTTAAAGTAAAAGTATAAGTGGCCTTTGGCTTTGTAAATAACATAGTTTCTGCAGATGTTGTGCTTGTACGGTGCACTATTAGGATCAAATGACCAGCTACTGGCTGAGAAGGGGAATGAGTCCATCTATCTCCATAACTATAAATAATGTTTAATTTCTGAGAAATGGCATCTCAGACTTAATATATGTAAGTCTGTTTTTTGGCCATTCAGTCTTTGTGTTTCATGACTTGACATTTGAAATGGTTACCAGAAAAGGCTTATGTATACATGCATACATAAATAAATAAAATCATCACAACCCCCTAAAGTAGTAGCTTTATGCTGGTTGTTATTTGTAATATCTGTTTTCCTGCATAATTCTATTCTGCAAGCTTCATGAAATTAAATATTAAAATAAATGGCAGTTTTGCCAGCTGATACATTTCAGTGTGTAGACAACAACCATCCCTGATATAAAATCAAGTTTCTGGTTGCTATGCTCTGCATATTTCAAAGTAGCATACTCTCAGAACAGTAAACGTGTATGTGAAAATGTCATGTATGTTATTTTATATAGTACTTTGTGCTTCTAGTTCAGGGTTTGTAGAGACAGAATAGCCGATGGCTATATAGAATGCTCATTTTTTGAGATGGTCACTAGTGGAACACTAGACTAACAGATTGCCCTTTGGTTTACCATTATTACATTTGCACTGTGTTTTTTTAAAGGCAACACCCCCCCATTAGACTTGCTCTATGACTTTCATGACATTCCTGCATTCATGTACCAGTTTTGAGAATGCAAGTGTCTCACATTCTTCAAGTTTAGTTATTTTCTCTAAGAAAAATACACACACATATGTTTCTCCTATGGCATGCTGCCTGATAAAATTTTGGTTTACAGTATATATTTACAAACACCATAACCACCAATATTACAAAAAATATACATCACAATGGTATCACCACAAACAAAATAGTGAATTAGAAAGCATCTATATTGTATGGGTCTATGTTAGATCACCGACTGCTTAAAGAAGTGAACGGTGATTAATCGACCCTATGTAAGCGAAAGCTTACAATCTCAAACTGTCAGAACAGCGATTTTTTTTCCTAGGAAAAAAATCGCTGTTCCAAAACACATACACACAACACAAGCACACCAAACAAACAGCAATCCACACACATACACCTAAAATCTTACAACTAACCCTTCACTAAACTATACACGCACCACTTACTATCCACTTACCTTAACCTAAACCCTAATCCTAAGGTCCATCACTATCGCACACTCACCTTACCCACTCCCTAACCCTAACTCACCTAACCTGCCCTAACCCTCATGTCCACATAATCGCACACATACCTAACCCGTGCCCTAACCCTAACTCACCTAACCCACCCTAACCCTCACATCCACACAATCGCACACTTACCTGAACTTGACCCGTAACTTTCCACCACAGTGCTGAAAATACCGAAGCAACAAAAACGGACAACCAAAATCTTTCCCTATGAAAGAATTTGGGTTTCTGATGCTTCGATATTTTAAGCTTTTACTCCTTAGGGTTTGATATTAGAACATTCAAAGATTTTAAACCTCAATGTTCTAATATAGACCCATATTGTACGTGTAGCTACTTTATGGGATAGATGAATGGATCCCTGATTTTAGAGTGGGAAAATTTACCCTGACTAGTGGATCCTCCTTATAAGGAGTTGGTTGCATGCTAAGGGAAGAGGGTCAGTTATACTGGCTCACCAATGCAAGGAAAAAAAACAAAATTCCCAGTGAGGGCTTCATCCCACAGTACACAGTAGGGATTTCAGCTCTCCTTCATTACATTTAGGCACTTGCCATCATGTTTGCCGTGGCTTGTCTGCTCTAATATAACTGCAGTGTAAGCTGGGCAAAGGCAGATCATAAAAGTGACAATCTGAACCACCCAAGGATAATGTCTTGCCTCAGTCCAAATTTTACTCCAGCTGTCAATATGGATTAAACTAGTCAGTGGGGGAATGAATGCCTCTTTATGTGAGGAATATCTTGATTGGTTTAGATACGGAGAGACAAAAGAGATTTAAAAAGAATGCATGCTGCATTCATTCTAATGTTTTTTATGTATTGTGACACTGTAATGATATCTTTACTAAACCTGCACTTAATAAAATTTTATATACACACACACACATATATATATATATATATATAAATAAATATGTGTGTGTGTGTGTGTGTGTGTGTGTGTGTGTGTGTGTGTGTGTGTGTGTGTGTGTGTGTGTGTGTGTGTGCACATGTGCGTGCATGAGGTTCTCTATCAGAACTAGTTTCATTTGCGGCAGAGCTTGAGGTATCTCTGAAACTCATCATTATATCATAGTTTGAGTCATTAAGAGAGGACTGGCTGTTTGGCATTTCTGGTTGCTCTTCTTCTGGAAACTGAAATACTTGTCTTGTACAAATGTTCATGATTTCTTGTATACAGTTTCATTCTTTCCCATGCAAAATATAGAATCATATTTAACCTGTATCAATTATTTTAGCTTTATGATGTTGACTTAACCATGACTTTTTGATTGGTATTATGACTTCAACATGCCATTTTTCAGTTTTATCAAAGTAATATTTTTGTCTCTGTTAAAAACATTGCAGCATTTATTTTACTGTGCGTTGATTTCCAGACATCAATAATGCATCTGAAGGACAAAAGTTTACTTTTGACCTTATGCCCATCAATAATTAAGCTGTTGAGTACATGACTCAGGTTGAGCACCGAAGTATTCCTAAATTCCAGAACTGCTATATAATATTCCTCATAGCTTTTGTAGCAGCTCTTTTGCATGTGATTCTTCACTGTTTGGATCATTCTTTCCAGTTGTCTATAAGATTACAGACAGCATGGACTGAACATTATGTCTAAATTCAGGTAATGCACAAACCTTATGAATTCCTGAATGATGTATTGCAGAAGGATATGAGAACATGAGATAATAACTATATCAATAATATAAACTTTACTGCTGTAATCATGCTTACACCTGCTGTGTCTATCACTTTGATTATTTCAACAGAATAATAATAATCCATACATACGAGATAGATAGCTTCTTTGATTCAAATGGTGTTTTACTAAATGTGTGAGTCACTGTTGAATCAGGATTTGTCTGTATGTAATATTCTCCTGACAAGCCTCCCAAGCCTTTTGATAAATTAGTATAGTCAAGCAAGATATGGTTAATACATTTTTTTCTCAGTGACAAACATTTCTGTTGTGTGCTTAGTTCAGAATACATGCAGCCTGTTTTGTCATTAATTTTCAGCATTTCTTTCTAACAGTCTAAACCTTTCTGTTTCAGTCTGATAGATATATTTTCAGATTATACAGCATTACATCTATAGTACCAGCATGTATCTCATTTTCATATGTCTTCTCAGCAGCATGCAAATTGTTTTGAACCACACTTGTTTTTCTATTTATGTTTGTTAGGAAAATCTTCTTTCTAGCCCAGAGACAGTGAAGTGGAATAAAAACAAACCTGTGGTTGTTTTTATGCCTATGCATAGCTACATAGCTACACCTAGTGCAATCTTGAATTAAAATGATGGAAAGAGTCTGGCGTCCATCGTGGTAGTTCACATCTTTATATCCATTACCTTTACAATACACCCTGCATTTCATTCTCATTTTTGACTAACTATTTAATTTGCATTTCATTTTATACACTTCGTTTGACATTTAATTCATTCATTTATATACTAATAAGTTCACTTATTCTGCACACATCCCCATCTTTTCATAAGGTGAACCCTAGGTTATACCTCACTAAACAAATTGAACAACCTGAAATACCCCAGAGATTCCTAACTAAGCTAAAAGCAAAGGCCGGAAGTGCTGTCCATTTATTGCGTTATCTTAAGGACTCCTTAGGAAATCTCTGTACCTTCTCTTTGCTTCCACTAGGGACACAGTGGTCTTGGATCTCTTGTACCTCTACAAGCCATATAGTCCACCAAATATTAGAACTAGGGATCTAAATCTTCATCAACAAATAAATGAAAGACTGTGGAGAGATAGATTCATTACTTAGTACCTTCCTTGTAATAGACTCCTGCTATGAATTATGCAGTGAGGTACATCATCTTCCTTCAAATGGGAACCACATGACTGGATAAGTACTTTCAAATTTAGATCTGGCTTGGCTGGCCTCCACTTCTTCAAAAAAAAAAAAGGAAGTATGGCCCGGTGTGGCTACTGGCAAGGCATAAATGATCACAACACTCGGTTGTCTTCTATTTCCTGTGATTCCTATAATTCTCTTAACTGTCTGTTTCTTGCATTGCTGTTGTTTTTTTTGTTGTTTTGTCATTTTGTTTTTTTTTTTGTTACTATTATTATTGGTACTAATAACTGTCAATGACTGCTAAGATCTCTTATCTTATGTATACTTCTTAGGCAACTGAGATCAAGCTTTGAGACGGATATAGACTTTGACATTCCACTTCAAGTTCTTCAGTACACCTCCAGTTTCTTTACTGTAATAAGATCACAGATTTGCAGTGACATCATGTCTTTGCCTACCCATCCATACTTCTCAACAGCATAATATTAGCAGCAAAAATATTGACAGAAAAATATCTATACACAAAATATCATGGCCCAGTGGAAAGGAGAGGCAGAGGACTGAGATGTAAACAGTTGACAAAGGGAAGGGGATGATTCGGGAGATGTTAAATGCAGCAACGTTTTGTATTTATAATTTGAGAGATTATTGCGTCGATAATGATAAATGATCAGTCATGGAGAAAGCTATGCTTTTCAGTCCTAATGCTAGAGCTGAATAAAGTAAACCTGTACTGGAATTGAAACTGTCTACACTTTAAGTTAATTTGGCTTAACTGTTTAGAGAAGGCTAAGGAGACACTGTACCAAGTAATTTTTCCAAGAAAAATACTTTTAACCCTCCCATTCTGTAGTACCATACTGACATTTGCTAATCAGCTATATGAGATTTTTTCACAACTCTGCCATTCAAAAGATATTATAATCTCAACAAGGCACAGAAATGAGCTTTAATTATTTTGAGGACTTTGAACAATATCCACTTTACGAAGGCTGACAAGGAAGCAGGAAATATTGTGCTACCAATGATCAATTCAGTGAAATTATATTCTAACTTTGAAATGACAGGCAGATATATAAAGAAGTTTTTTATCTTGACATTTTAAAAACATAAAAGAAATTGACAATCAGTTATTAGACTTTTTAGCCAGCAAAGAATGTTCAATGGATCTGTATTATTATTACATTTTAGCAAAATATCCAGTAATTGAACATATATTTTGTACTCCTAAGATTCATAAAGACATTAACAGACATCCCTTGCAGCTCATTCTATCAGTGCATGGGTCTAAAATGGAAACTGTCAGTGGAGGGGTCTAAAATGGAACCTATCAGTGCATGGGACTAAAATGGGACCTGCCAGTGCATGAGTCAAAAATGGGATCTGTCAGTGCATGGGTCTAAAATGGAACCTATCAGTGCACAGGTCTAAAGTGGGAACTGTCAGTGCAGGGGTCTAAAATGGTACCTGTCAGTACATGGGTCTAAAATGGAACCTGTCAGTGCATAGGTCTAAAATGGAACCTATCGGTGCATGGATCTAAAGTGGGACTTGTCAGTGCATGGGACTAAAATGGAAGCTGACTCTATGCTTTTGGATAAATCATTGCAGCCTTAGCCCTAAGTCCTAACTTTAGCCTAAGTCCACCAGGCTGAGTAGGCATGACCTGCCTTTGATGAACCCAAACTGGGTCGGGTTCAGTATCTTAAGGTTGCCTATGTCATTACTAATATGAAAAGCAAAGGGCATCTGTTTGCATGTCTGATGTACATTTGTGTAATACATCCAGCAGAGCTGAAGCAGCACTCTACTTTAGCTGCCATATAAAAAATTATTACATTAGCAGTAATGTCCTCCATTTTCTAAAGACATGTCTCACCCACTGTGATACATTAAGAATTTTCCATACTAAATGGTTATGGTTTATAGAAGACTAAAACTGTTGCATTTTTACTGAACGTATATGTATAAACCCATACTGTAGCTGTGATTCTTACCAGTAAATAAAGCTTTCTGTTTCGAAATCTTAGCAGTAGTGAGTGGTCCAATGTTTGGCTTTAGAGAAAACTTGTCCACCATTCACCTTTTGCATATTCAACTCTGGGTAGCATACTCCATCATCTATTCATCAGAGTAAAGTTATTTGTGAAGTAAATTACATACAGATCATTTCACTGTGGAATCTGCCTTTATTATATTTGGATGTAACAATGCTGTAAGCATTACTGAATACAAATATATTAAGCAGTAGAGAAGGGCTTGGTGTTACTTTCACTTTTTGCAACAATGTTTTATGGAGTACACTCAGAAACAGCTGCCAATTTATGACTCTAACTGAGCACATTTAATCACTTTAGGGATGAATATTTAAATTCAGATCCTCTGATTAAGTACTAGATTTTAATATGCAGGCTCTACCCTTGTCAGCATTATCTTCTAGATCTTCAAGAATCCTATCAATGTTTACAGATGATTTTCGGGGATTATTTTTTCCTGAGGATCATTTTGCAAATTGTATTTTTTTACAGTCTTCATGCTTGACTACAAAACCAAAACAGGAATCTTTTGTCCCAAAAAAATGGAATATGCACAGCCATCAGCGAAAGAAGATCAGCTGAAATGAATCTTGCAGGTATGCCTTCATTTGTGCAGTGTTTTGTTCTTAAACTAAGTGTTTGAGACACAGACAAACCAAATAAGTTGTAGAAGCTTACACCTTGGAATTCATTAACATCCCATGCATGTAGTGTTGGAGCTAGTTATGTGCAACTATCAGCATTGCTTATCAGATATGCAAAACTTTAAGCTACTCTACACATGGACCAGCCCTAGCTTGAGTGCACAACCCACGCCCTTGGCCAGTTTGAGGTAATGCAGGGTTTGTGTACACAATGTAAACAAAGAAGTGCATGAAAAACCTGACATCAGTAAGCAAGTACACATGCATTGCACAGCAAGAGATAGGGCGCAACAAGGGATAGGGTGCAACAAGAAATGGGCCACAATAGGAGATAAGGCACAACAAGAGACAGGGAACAAAAGATAGGGCACAACAAGAAATTGGGTACAACAAGAGATAGGGCACACATGATAGAGTACAACAAGCAACAGGCCACAACAAGAGATAGGGCACAACAAGAGATAGGGCACAACAAGAAACAGGGCACAACAAACAATAGGGCACAACAAGAGATTGAGCATAACAAGAGATAGGGCACAACAAGCAATAGGGCACAACAAGAGATAGGGCACAACAAGAAACAGGGCACAACAAGAAATAGGGCACAGCAAGTGATAGGGCAGGACAACAGATAGGGTACAACAAGCAACAGGGCAAAACAAGAGATAGGGTACAGCAAATGATAGGGTACAACAAGAGATAAGGCACGAATAATAATAGCGTAAATTAAAATATATGAAAGCCAGGGGAAGCCTGACAATATAAGTGTACAAGTGAGTCTGACACAGCTGAAACACTGCAGTGAGTGCAGTAGTGGATATGTTGTAGCTTCTCTGGCATTGCCATGTTCATTGAGAAAGAAAATACAGGCAGTGGGTGCTCAGAAGGAAAAATGTTTTGTTTGAACGGACATGCCGATAATACATGTGTGCAAACTCCCATATATTATAAGTATCAAAATACCAATGCAGGGGTAATGGGAAAGCACATACATACAATTGTGCAGAATTTAGAAAATTAAGGAACACATAGACATACTGCCCATACAAGTACTGAAACTGGATACAATAACAGCTGTGGCAGCAGCATGCATGTTGTGAATGATAAGAAGTGAGATGGATAATGCATCCCCACATCACTATTTAGTGCAATCCACAAGGACGTGCCACAAATACAGAACTGTCACATTAAACTAAAAATGAATAGAAGAATATTCTGTGCAATGCATTGGTATAGATTTGTAAAATATAACAGATGAGATGTACCTCCCTGTGTTCATGTGGATTTCTTCCATGTGTCCTGGTTTCCACCCACATTCCAAAAAATGCAGTAGGTGAATTGGACACTCTAAATTGGTCATAAGTGTGAGTGTGCATGTAAGCGTGTGGTTTGGAAGAACTACTATTACAGTGCTAGCCACCAAGAGCTATAAACCTTGGCTGTAGATGATTGTCTCTTATCAAGTAACACCCGACCCCACATGCAAAAATGAGAAAAAGGGGATTCTAGATGGATGGATGGATAGATGGATGGATGGATGGATATACACAGGAGATGTTGGCATGTTGTGAAAACTATACTAAGATGGAAATCCTGGCAGACACAAGTTATTAACAACAGTTGTATGTGTGCATGTATATATATATATATATATATATATATATATATATATATATATATATATATATATACACACACACACACACACACACACACACACACACACACACACATACCCTGGGATTCATGAAGCTTGCGCCAGGTGCAGGTGTTGCGTAGGCAGAATAATGCCAAATATGGCCGTCGAGCGATTCAGGTATGATCCAATACCACGTGCACTACCAGCGTATGCCAGAACTGCGCAGCCCTCGGCATAGGTATGCTAATCATCCCATGCGCAGTGTTGCACCATGCAAATGAAGGCAGATAGTGATTCACAAAGTGGTGCAGGTATAGCGTAAGCCCACGGAAATGTAAACCAAAAAACACGGTTTACATTTTCCCAAATAGAACATCGGAGCTATGGAAGCGGACCAGACTCATGTATTACAAAGTTAACATATGCCAATGGCTAAATACACAGCCAATGGCATAAGAAAAGATGCACAACACCTAAAAAACAACATTTAATGTCATGTCTACAGTAACGCACAGTACAATCGCAGGGCATGTGTGCGCAAACTGGAACATAAAGAAAATATATAAAAATGTCATAAAATCGCAATGTAATACAAAGCAGGTTTACACCATAATACACAATGGTAGGCATGGAACACCACAACCAAGGTGCAAGGGTTGCTAAGGGCCTGCAACAGTGTTCGGCATGGTAACTATGAATTAGTAGTCAATGCCATGCAAATGAGGCAGATAATACTGAATCGCAAATGTCCCACTGGATGAAGGTTGAACCATATGGTGCAGTGCTATAATACCAAGGAGTGGCTCAGAGGAGATACATGACATCAGCAGAGGGGTGTGCCACCGTAGCAGCAAGCACATTGGAGCAATGCAAACTGGCCTGGCCATTGCTAAGCAAAGCTGCAGGACAGGGGTGGGGAGGAAGGTATAGAATTGTTTAGTTGAGAGCACACATGGTGCCCAAAAGCGCATGTGTACGGGGATGAAAGCGGCATGAACAATAGCACAAACAGGAAGGTCAGGGGAAGAAAAGAAGGAAATGCCGAAGTAGGGTAATTGGCGTACTAATGAGCAATCAACACCAATCAACTCATGGCGGCCAATCGACGGCAGCTGTCAAGTTTGCTCACAGAAACCTGCAAAACAGGATAGGGGAGGCATCAGAATGCAAAGAAAGGAGTGGAGGCATTAGATTGCAAAGATAGGAGATCTGTCATAGCAGAGCAAAGCAAACCGATAGTAGACCGGCAATAGCACACATTACGCAAGATATGCCAGGTCTAGAAAAGTACAAATGAAAGCAGGCTGCTGGATGCATGCCAGAAGATGGTAGGTGGAATGTGCAGAAATGTAAAGGGAAGGTCAAGAGGTAATCCACAGCAGCCAAATGTAATTCAACACCAAAGGCACCACAATAGTAGTTCGGGTAGTAAAACACATAAGATACCCTGTAGCTACGATCGTACATACACACCCTATGACATCATCGGTGTTCACAGCACAATAGTATAAAGTGTGAAAGCACTCTACACACACCTGTGAATTCCCAAACACTGCACCATAGGTGTAAACACACGGGGAACTTTTAAAATGTACATGTTGGGAGCTGCCATAGCTGTGATTCATCAGCATGTGTTAGAGACTGATGGTGTTGTGGAGGATGATGCCGACAACCACCGCAGGCCCCGGAGGAGGAGAAGAGTGTTCAGACCAAGGGTAACCTACCAGGGGCTACATGATCTGGAGATAGTAGAGCGTTACAGGGTGGACAGAGACATCTTACAGCAAATAGTGGAGCTGTGCCGGCCATGCCTGAGAACCAGAAATAACAGAGGGGAACCCATCCCAGTGGACACGGAGGTATGTGTAAGCATGCGAATACTAGCCACAGGTACCTTTCAAAGGCCAACTGGAGATATAATGGGGATCTCACATGCATCAGCATCCAGGGTACTACACCAGTTCCTGGATGCCATGTTACCACATGCCAATGAGCATATATATTTCCCCTGAACTCAGGAGGAGTTGGCCAGCAATATGTGTCACATCCACCATGTGGCACACTACCCGGAGGTACTGGGTGTGATAGACTGCATGCATATACAAATCAAGTCACCACCTGGTGAGCATGGTAGGTGCTACATAAACCACAAGGGATTCCACTCCATTAACTGCCAGGTCATGTGCAATGCCCAGGGCATTATCATGGATGTGTGTACTGGCAGCCCTGGAAGCTACCATGACTCCCATATCTGGCATGCCTCACAGCTGTATCAGGTATTTGTCAGGGGGGACATCCCTCATGGCCACCTTGTGGGGGATTGCTGGCTATGCACTGGAGCCGTAGATGATGACTCCCATCAGAAATGCACACACACCCATGCAAGAATGCCATAATGAGGCACACGCACAAACCAGAATCATCATAGAGCATGTGTTCGGGATGCTCAAATCACAGTTCCGGTGCTTGGACACATCTGGTGGAGCCTTGCAGTACTCTCCAGGTATGTGTGCCGACATCATCATAGTATGTGCCATGCTACATAATATGATCCTGCGGAAACAGCTGCAGCAGTGACAAAATGGTTAAGGCCCTCATAGCCCACCACAATTGCCAAGGCCATCACAGGCACAGAGGGATTCAGACCATGAACACACTGTGCCAGCCCCAGTAGGCAGATGGAGGCATGCCCAATACGCCTACACCTTGGCAAAGAGGGAACGTATAGCATACTCTGACAGTGTAGGCCCCTATGGACTGACACACCTCTCCACCTGCACACACAGTAAAATGGATGGCACACAAACACGACCACCTGTAAATTGCAATGTATAGGTAGCCCACTGTGTGAATCCCACATAGGCAGTCCTCAAACATTGTACACACAACAGCTATTGGAACAAAGAATGTCAACATCTGAACAGTACATGCGCCTATCAGCATATGGTGGTGCTGTGTGTATAGGTTCCCAGGTACAATGGTAGGTACACGGCCAACTGTCAGAGGCCATACACCAAATGGGGCAAACAGTGTCTGCTGTTGCCACAACATCGAGTAACCATCTGTCGCATAGAGGAGCAGAGGCAATCATGGGAGCACATGTGTGTAAGCACTGTTCTGCACACATTCAGCACAGAGTCCCTGCTGCATTAATCAGGGGCTCCACATAATATAATCATGGATGTTGTGTCAAGGCATGGGGTGTACCCATGACAGGTATTCGTCACCCCAGCATGCTCCACCCACGGTCGTTTGAAGGTGTAGCACAGTATCGTGTGTGGCTCACTGAGATATACATACCCAATGCCGGAGCACATCCAGTAAACATCACATGGACATACGATTAACTGGACTCATCAGTATGTAAACTAACTGAGTTTCTCATGTGAGTGCAGTATGGAGTAACAGCCATAGTATACTCCACGTACAAAATGACATAACACGTGTACAAATCCCAAATGGCCATATGTTAAATGCAGTGACCGTCGTGCATGTTCCCGGTCCCACGTCCTGCAAGGGATGTAACGTAATCCCGAAGGCACGAGTAATGCATGTCGGATGCAGGTCAGCAGATCATGTTTAGCACACGTTACCGGGAATATGCATTGCCCACTGCTGGTAAGCGACGTTTAAATATGACTATATGGATATGCGCGGAACAGGGATAAGCTACTCCGAATATCGTGCAGATCATGGTCAATGATGTCCAGAACAGGTGAAACCAGCATTATTCACCCCTGTACAAATAGTGCCTGCTCTGAAAGGTAAAACGACCACTACCAGGTGTAGAACATGCAATCATGTATCGAATCACCTAACACTATTGCTAGGCAAGATGTACCTATGGTAGGGTTGCCACCTCTTCAAATGACTAATGTGGGACATACGTCAGATGTCTGCAGGTCGACACATACACCCAGCCAGTATGAAAAGCAGAACTGCACTGTTTTGCCTAGATAAAAGCTCATTCTTGTAATGTTGACTTACTTATTCTGTTTGTTGGTTCAGATACAGAATAACTGTTTTATGCAATTATTACATCAACTATAGGAAATAAGTATGTTCTAAAATCACAGAACATTTGCCATGTTTACAAATATTTTGCAGGACACAACTGCCCAAAGAGGGACTGTCCCTTGCAGAGTGGGACAGCTGGCAACCCTAACCTATGGCAGGTGTGTAATGTGACAGGTACAGACACAAACATGCAGAGTCCAGGAAACAGTATACACCAACAAGTACACAATGAAAGGTGTAGCTTGCCTGTCACTTTCCCCGTCAGATATATATATATATATATATATATATATATATATATATATATATATATATATATATATATATGTACACATATATACATATATATAATACAGATAGAAAGGGTGATAGAGTGATATATGTTGATATATACGGATTTGGCGATATCTGCAAATATATACAGATAGGTCAACGACATTCATAACACCTTGGAGGTACAAATAATTAGTATACCGGCAACTATGGAAGGTGTAACATACGGACATGCGTAACCACGAGGCTGAAAGACCGAAAGAACACAGTACCGGAACAGTAGAACCGCGAGTAATAGTATGATGATATGAATGGATAAGTAGTCACCGCTGCCGGTGTTGTGGTCCACGTAGGTACTGTGTTCAACTGTGTTTGTGAGTGCCGTAGTCTGTGTATGTGTGTGTGTGTGTTGAGGGTGCCATGTGTGTCCCCGTGTGACTGTAATGTGTGTGTGTGTCCGCATCATGTGTCTGTTAGTGCCAATTCGGAGGTAGATCATTACGGTAGGTGTGGGTATAGCTAGCCATAGGCATACGGTTACCACCTGTCCCACATTAGGAGGGACAGCCCCTCCCTGGGCAGGTGTGTCCTGAGATAAAACATTACAAATGGCAAATGTCCGAGATCGTAGGACATTAATATATTCCATATATAATGTAATAGTAGCATTAAATAGTTATACCTGTATGTAAGAAACGTGAATGTTACATGCAATATGATAAGTAGCCAAAGTGAAACACAAAATAAAAAGTAGAGTCAGCAAACTGTGTCCTGGTGAAAAATATATTTTATTAGTTAAACAACAAGGGAACAGACCGGTTTCAGCTGGCAAACCACACACAGCCTTCCTTAGTGTAATGAAGTCAATTCAAGTGCTGTTGTTTAAAATGACACAAAAAGAAACATGATTGGTTAACCTAAAATTGCTCATTAAGCCCTGGTGGAAATAAACCACCTAACTTAATTCATTTTTTCTCCTTAGAATTTAACAAAGAGTGCAAACCCATTTTATTAAGCTTTTGCCCTTTATAATTTCAATAATAGTAAAAGAAAAATTTGCAGTAGAATGTATGTTATGGTGTTTATATAGTGCATTTTGAACTTTACACTTTTTAATATTGCTAATGTGTTCAGAAATCCTGAGTCTCAATGCCCGTGAGGTTTGTCCTACATAAAATGACCCACAGAAACATATGGCCAAATAGATAACCCAAAAACACACTCCAAAATTTGAAAAATCCAAAATACAAGTGATGCTTAAACACGAGCAGTCCAAACTGTGCAGAAAAATTTTCTTTAATTCTGGTACCTCGGCCTTCGCCTTCTCATGGAATACATTTATAATTCAAACAACACCCCTTTTATAACACATCTTCAAAACATTTGCATAAATAATTGATTCAATAAAACAATTAAACATTTTCAGTCAATTGTTTTAAACAAACCTTGCTTTTACCAACAATGTTTTTTTCATGTGAAGTTTTGCTTATACATTCTGGGAACCATTTGTTATACCATCTGATGAAATGGGACTTTATGATACATTCTTTATAAATGTTTTTATATCTTGTTTGTTCTAGTTGGACACATTATGTCTGTGTTATTTAGACACAGATTATAATTTTTGAGTCATTAATAGTTGTGTTGGTTTTAGGACGATACTCGATACCAGGTTTATTGTTCTACATATTATCGGATGATTCAATGATTATCTGTCTTAGGCTATTACTATTTTTGAACATGGGCATTTCTAATTGTTCATTACCCAATTGAATGTGGTGCTTTGTAAAAAATGTTTTTGTCATGTTCATGCTTATGCATCTAATTTTATGTTTTTGGATACTTGTATATTTTGGGACCATTTGTTGTACTTCCTGATGAAATGGGATTTTATGATAAGTACTGTACAACGTTTTCTATCTATGGTCTTTTTTAGCTGTAGATACCACATTCGAGTTTTGGAATTTGAATCTGTGTTATCTAAAATACTAAACAATAACTATTGAGGTATTAACAATTGTGTTGTTTTTAGAACAACACTCTATACACTATGTTTATTGTTTTACACACTATATGATGATTTAATTAATTACCTCCATTAGGCCAGTTACTATTTGGACTACGGGTAATTCTAGTTGTTTACTACCCATTGAATGTGGTGAATTGTTCAAATTCTTTTCTACGTTTATGCTTTATGGGAAATTCATTTCCCTTACCATTTTTTGATAATTGTGTTCCTTTGACCAATTGAGAATCTGATATTTGTTCATTATAGTTATTACATTTATTATTTAACTATATAGGCCCATTTTTATAATGGGAGCAATATATTCTATCTTTTGTTTCCAACTTAATCGATTGGCCTTCTACTAACACTATTAATGATAGTCACTGGTATCATGTTTTGAAATTTGGGCTAGATTGCAGATATTATTAGGCAATCTTATTAGGCCCAATTTGACAATGTGTTAGGTTTTCTTTTGATGGAACAATACCCAGTTTTATTGTTACCATAGGCCTTGACCAGTCTGGGCATTGGTATTGTTTACTTCCGCAATATTATATTATATATATTTGAAAATCTTTTAGTCTCCTCTGTTTTCCTATAGGCTTGTGTTCTTCCCTCATGACATTTGATAATGAGGAGACGTAGCACTTGATATTTTGTGATTTTGCTATTATTGTCTCCCGTTTTTTGTTGAGCCTTTCTGACGTAGCAGACTTTGGGCTATCATTGTTAAATTAGGCTCTTGATTGGTGTTTGCTTGATATGGATCTTCTAAGTTTGGTCTCTGGATTGTCAGCTGACCAGGATGACCTGGGGGTATTTGGTCTTGGTTCTAGCACAGAGGATCCTGATATAGCAGAACCAATGGGTCCAGAAACTATTTGTAATATTGGTTTTGAAAAATTATATAAACATCTTAAAATATTAAGGACACATGTTTGGCACTCCAAACTATTCAAGGCATATATTGCCAAAAATATAACCCCATGTGGTTTGAGGGTAAGAACACAGCCTCTTGTTAGTGAAGCAGATGAGGCACTTAATATAGAATGGGCTGGTATTCAACAACAAGCCACTATGTCCTTTGTAAAAGCAGTGGGCAAATTTTATGATCGTATAGTGGACCGGGAGGCTGATACGGTGCTCAGACTGGCCAATGATGTCAAACCTTTTGAGGGACAATTGTTTTTTCAAAAACAACTTACCAAAGTGGCTAATGATTTAAATAAGTTGGAAGAAAAATTAAAAACTAGAAAAATAAAGAAATTTAATCGGGACCAACAGGATTACCAAGGGGGAAATCCCTTTGGTAGCAGTACCAAACGTGAGATTTTTCTCACAATCAGTACGGCCATCTAAAAGGAAAAGACCAAAATCAATATTGAAAAATCGCAATTCTGACATAGGTTCAGCTACAGATGATTTTTCATCTTGTACTGAGATTGATGAACAGACTCCATCAGGCTCACCATCTCCCAAAAGGACCGCTTTAGGGATCCCTTTAGGGGTAAATTCAAGCGGGGGGGCAGAAAACACAGGTCAAATAAAAAACATTCAGGGCCTACTCAAATTGGCAATGCAGAAATAAATGCTTTGTACAATCAAAATGTTTTGAATTTGTCTGATTATGTACTAACACCAACTGAACTGTACATTTGTACCTGGCTTTTTCATATCTGAAGATACTCTAGCACAAGATGTTATGTCTTTCTGTAGATTGCTCAATTTAAGATTATTTTTTAGTAATGAAGGTAATGACCATACCCAAGATAACTTTATTTATCACAAATCACAATTTTTGCCTCCTATGCATCCGGTAGTACAGCAATTTCAAAATAACATTCTCAAAGATTTACACTTTTATAGAACAAATTTATGTCCAATACAGAATAATATTACATGGACTGAACAAATGGCCATTGAAGAACTACGCAATAATCATGATATTGCTATTACAGCAGCTGACAAAGGAGGAGCAGTGGTCATGCTTAACTGATCAGATTATGATAAAGAAGCAAAAAGACAACTTTCAGATAAACAATACTATCTTGAAATGACCATCAATCCCACTTTTAAGTTCAAAAAAGAAATCGATGATTTTTTGATGCTTGCCAGGGATACAGCCATTATTGATAGTGATGTGATGCACCAACTTATAATTCATGACCCAATGA
The DNA here is from genome assembly GCF_019279795.1 of Protopterus annectens. NCBI lineage: Eukaryota > Metazoa > Chordata > Ceratodontiformes > Protopteridae > Protopterus > Protopterus annectens. The sequence goes on along the minus strand of NC_056744.1, from coordinate 427,581,647 downwards.
ATCAATATATCTACTTTCTGCCTAAAATACATAAAAATACGGTCAACCCTCCGGGTAGACCTATTGTGTCAGGCAAGGGTTTCATTACTGAACCCTTGTCTCTATCTTACCAAGCAAGTTAAACCACTGTTATCTTCTATACGTTTGCGGTTATGTGATACAACTAATTTTTTGCAAATCATATCTGAAACGCAGCTTGAACCTGATTGGTTCATGTGTACCCTTGATGTGAGTGCTCTGTACACAAATATTCCACATCGTGGTGGATTGGAAGCTTTAGCATATTGGCTTGATACAGCAGGATTATATCCGACTGAGTATAACGAATTTTTGATTGGTTTGGCTAAACATGTTCTGAACAATAATGTTTTCTTTTATCAAGAAACCTGTTACTGGCAGATAAAAGGGACAGCGATGGGATCCTCGTTTGCCCCCATATATGCTGATCTTTTTATGGCTTATGTTGAACGTGATCTCATCTATGATAGCCAAAATAACATCTATCTGCATTTTATGGACATATGGAGGCGTTATTTGGACGATTGTTGGTTGGTGTGGAAGGGTGGAGTTGATGAATTATCGAATTTTTTGGTTTATCTAAATAACAACAAATGGGGGCTACAGTTTACAGTACATTATGACATCAATACTATCACTTTTTTAGATGTACTGATTAATAGATTGCCTGACCATACTTTGGAAACCAAGGTATTTAGGAAATATCCTGAATACAATACTATTCTACATGCCTCCAGCTTCCACCCACCACACATCGCCAAAAATATACCCAAATCACAATTCATTAGAATGAAAAGGATATGTTCAGATGAGTCCTCTTACTGTGCAGAAAGTAAGGATTTGACCAATAGATTTAGATGCAGGGGCTACAAAATGGGACATGTTTTTGATGCCAGTAACAAGGTCAATCAACTCAAGAGGGAGGAATTGTTATGCTATAAGGAGCATAACCACAGGGTTTCACAACCCATCAGGTTTACTACAACTTATGGTAGGAATTCTGACACGTTAATACAGAGTGTGCATAGGCACTGGAACATTTTACAATATGACCTTGAGGTATCCAACATTATTCCTGAAAGATGTTTATTTTCCTTTAGAAAGGGTAAAAATCTGGGTGGTTGTTTTAATCATTTCAAACATGCACACAATTCCAGTACGGAACATTATATACAAACCACATTGACAGGGGGTATTCTTATTGGCTGTTTTCCATGTGGCCATTGTTCCAACTGCAATAAAGTCAACAAAACCAAGCAATTTTCTAGTAGGAACTCTTCTGTGGTGTATGATATTCATTTCTTTGCTAATTGTAGTTCTGACTGGGTTATCTATTTGGCCACATGTTTCTGTGGGTCAGTTTATGTAGGACAAACCTCACGGCCATTGAGACTCAGGATTTCTGAACACATTAGCAATATTAAAAAGTGTAAAGTTCAAAATGCACTATATAAACACCATAACATACATCCTACTGCAAAGTTTTCTTTTACTATTATTATATTATAAAGGGCAAAAAGCTTAATAAAACGGGTTTGCACTCTTTGTTAAATTCTAAGGAGAAAAAATGGATTATTAAGTTAGGTGGTTTATTTCCACCAGGGCTTAATGAGCAATTTTAGGTTAACCAATCATGTTTCTTTTTGTGTCATTTTAAACAACAGCACTTGAATTGACTTCATTACACTGAGGAAGGCTGTGTGTGGTTTGCCAGCCGAAACCGGTCTGTTCCCTTGTTGTTTAACTAATAAAATATATTTTTCACCAGGACACAGTTTGCTGGCTCTACTTTTTATTTTGGATTTCACTTGACTATTTTGGGCCGTGCAATTGCACTCGCGCAGGAAGTACCTGAATTAAGTAGCCAAAGTCCTACAACAATAGGTATGCATTGAGGATAAAAGTATGCTATCCTGTGTACTGACCATGGCTATGTGTTGGCCTGTAACACCGCTGTGTGTCCCGGAAGTGTCCAACAATGGCCATATGAAAAGGTGGCAACCCATGGCAAAGAGGTTCTGTTACCAACACAATCGCAATGACTGCAAATATCTGGGACAGAAATACATGGGATAGCTGTCATGTAGACAAATCCCTTTACATATTGCTGCAATTCCGGAGGTATGGAAGTATCAACCTCACCTGCATACTATATAGAAACCAATTAACAATGACCCAATGTACAATCCCGTAACATAAGTCTACTAACTGATAGCTCTGTTATAAGGGACGGAGCCCACACACATATATATGGAATATGTAGAAATGCAAGCCCCAGAAACCTGTATATGCTACGTACACCCAGCGATATCCCCCACACTATAAACTATAGCAATACAGACTGTAATAACAGCACAAACATCCAGTCAGTCAATTACAACTGCAGAACCATCAACATACCTTGTGAGAGACACAATTAAAGGCGCCATGCAAAATTGCAGCCGTTGTATGATGGAACAAATGGCGATGTTACAGGTTTTGTTTGCAATAGTCCGTTAACAGACGTTGGGATGACAGGTACACCCACATGTTGAACCACATACTCTAGCTGTCACACACAATCCACAGGGGACATGAATCCAAAGTATACTTGTCTCTATGCATAGCAGTTGCAATTACACATAACAAAACACAATACAGGCCGTCTCCACGAAGGTAGGGCAAATGGGCAACACCCAAGTGCAGAAGTCAATTATACCCCACTGTTGCTGCATAATTGGTGAATGGAGTAGCTGCACAGCTGATATGCAAGTAATTAGTCACTCAGAAACACCAATAGGCGGCAGGAAACCACATGTTACAGGTATTGACGTATATAAGAAAGACTGGCCAAACATTCAAACCGTATGCTCATACAAAATACCCATGTAAGCAGTGTGAGAGAGATAGAGACGAAAGTCCATAACGATAACAAGGTATGTAGAACACTCGGTATGTAAGTTTATGTATAGCATGTTTTGTATTAATTATCTACCGTATGTATAGCCTGGTTTGCATTAATTAAAAGTGTCCGCAATGCATAACGTGGGAAAAGGTATTTATGTAGTGATGTCTTGCTGAGCATACTTAAGCTTGTAGAAACTGTGCGCCCAGCAGTGGGCCACAAGGTACACATCACAGACACCACAAGGGATGCTACATGAGGGCTTTAAACAGAACAATTACATAAAACCCGCCATCAGTGGTAGGGTATGTCCAACAAGTACGTGCCATAGCTGGGGATAGTATATGTTGATATACTGTCACAGTAGGCATGTGTATGGGCATATAACGACAATGACATGTCTAAGGTGGTCCCGCTGTGCAAGTATGTTTTGCATTATGGGATACTATGTAAAATATGTGTAATGTATAGTATTGTAGGTAGATATGTCAGATATTCTACACAGCATAACAGGCATATCATGCATACCAAAGGTATCGTCTGTTGGCATGTACAATAACAGGATACATATGGCTTGTAGGCACGAGACATTGTAATAGCATGATAGCTAATCTAAATGGAAGGGCTAGCAAGTAACCATGCACAAAGGACATGTAATAGCTTCACAGGTTCATAGTGGGGTACTATGCAGTCTGGCAAGTCTATGTGTAAGCACAACTACAGTGTTCACACCAGTGGCACCTCTCTAGGGTAGTGTCCTGTGATCAGCAGAGCCATGTGTTATCTTCACCTCTGCACAGTACAGCCACTGCAGTGATCCCTGGCATACATGTGTCTCCCAAACACCAAGGGAGGTATCACATGGACAGTGCTACTGAGTGTCCCTGCATGATGTACATAGGAGTCATGTTCCAAAGCATGGTGAGTGCCCGGTTTGGGAATGTAACCCTCAAGCACATCCCACTCATTGTTGCGTGTGTGCATATATCCATGAACATGTTGCTCACAGTAGCATTTGTGTATGTCGCGTATGTGGAGTATATCCATTAATATGTTGTGGACATGGGCCCTGTCTGTTCAGCAGAGGTCACCCCTGAGTATGTAGTATGCAAATGTGTACAGACGTGGTGTCCATAGTTCAGCCACATACCTTAGCTGTCGGAGATCAATAAACGTCATGGCGTGTTAATGTTGTGGTATGTAAAGCTGTAGCTGTTGTGTAAGGTACACCCTAAATGGGGTGGTGTACCCTTGAATGTGTGTAGACGTCTTGAGTTCAGAGGTACAATGGGTGCCTATGTACCAGCTACACACCCAGTATAGATAAATGTGGCCATGTAGAAGGATATCCATGCCACAGTGGCAATACAGTAATCACAGGAGTGGGTATGACATACGTGTGTACTACAAACATGTGCAATGTGACATGTAAGTAGGGGACTACCACCTATGTGATAGTGGGTGAATGGTGTAATGCAAAGGTGATGTCCATGGACCTTGTGTCATGCAGCTTGAGGCCATGATATTCATATCAGATATCTGTCACAGTGACACCCGTATGGATGGAGTCAGTATCAGCTGGTGGATCAATCATGGTGCTTTGTATGCAGGGGTTTGTAAAGCTAGGCAGGGAAAGTCCCTCTGTGCTAGCCTGTACCACAGGGAAGCATATACTGAACATGAGGGGCCCAATGACTGAGGACTGTGGTATGCCAAATGTAACTGAAATGCAGTAGGTACTATGGTATGCTACCCTCATTGTGTGTGTCCTGTCTATGAGCTACGTTGCATAACATTCACAGACATAGGGTACGATGTGCAGGTGGATGTGTATGTTGTCAATACCAGAATGGAGAACAGTGCTGAAAGGCAATGAGAGGACAATGTAGGATGTCTGGACTCCCGTACCATCATCAACTACCCTGGTAACTGTATGAAAGGAGTCCACCAGGTGTAGGGGGCATGCTCCAGCCCTAACAAGTCCAACCCGGGTGGCATCAAAGGACCGGAGCCCAACAATGTCTCTGTGAATGACGTCCTTGATGATGTGCCCCATAGCCATGCAGAACAGTTCAGGCAGGTGTGTAGGGCTATAGTCCCACTTGTGCATTGTGGTGCAACCTGTGTGGAGTGTGATAAATGTTGCTGTGTGCCATTCAGGGGCCACAATGTCTGATACAAGGCTATTACTGAATATGGTGGCCGAGTGGGGAGACATGTCGTTCAGAGGTTTGTGGACATCACAGCCTGGGACTTTAGAAGGTGACATGGGGCCAGTGTCCCAGGACATATAGAGTGCAGGTTAGTACTGTGTAGGTGTGACCGCAGGGACACCGCAATGTTCCTGCATGGATTGTGGCCCTGTAGTGAGTGAGAGGGTGTAATGTTACCATTGAATCCATCCGTCGGCATGTTGCCAACATCACCTGGGTCTGTAATGTTCCTGAGTGACTGTTGTATGTGAGAGCAGATGTGGGTGTTGCCATCGACTACTGAAATACCACCATAATGCCTTGTGGTACACCCCGGAAAGTGTTTCAGTAATGTTTACATAGCTAGTCTTGGAGTATGTGATGAGGGATCCCGTGGCCCTACCGAGGCTGACCAGTGAGCTACCCCACCCACGGGATTGTACACCACTGTGCAACAGCCTCCACCTGTTGTTGTACATTATGTCCATGGAACTTGACCACCAGAGTGGTGTCTGTTATCTGTTGTGTACCATCATGGCTCTGTGTGGAATAGCATGATCCATGCAGTCGTGTACGTGCTAATGAAGTGCACTGGGGTATGTTTCAGCATTTGTATGTGCATTGTCCATCTGCACGGGTGTCATGACGTTAACAACCGCTGTCATAAGACATCTGTAGTAGGTGTTGTAGTACTCATGTACTGTGTATGCCATGAAGGGTGTGGTGCTGGGATGTGGCTAACAAGGTTGATTAGCATATGTTCGGAAACCACCAATGAGGGGATAACCCCAGGTGTGGAACACCAGTCACATGTTGGTAGTGTTCATGTCAAGGTTAATGTTGGTCTTGGAGGTGGTGTGTATGGGTTGATCCAGCCGAGGTTATGACTCATGGATGTGTCGGTACATGAGTGGCTATCCCAGTTAAGTGTGGGGTAGTGTCAGTTACACATCAGTCGTAGCTGTCTGAGCCCTACTGTCCAGTACACCAACAAATGAGGTCTGGTAACCGTGGGGTATGTTGTTGAATCTGTAGCATGTTACAATGTGTATAGCAGTTCTGGACACAGTTAGTTGCACGTGGAGCACCTCTGATGCATTGTCCTAAGTAACTAGTCAGGATGTGTGTACAACATAGTGGGATATGGGAACACCTCAGCTGTGGGTGTGCCGGTCCAGGTATGTGCCTGAAAGGTATGGTCTGTCTATAACCTGTCATTGCAGGTGTGCTCTGCAGAGCCTAGAGGCAGGTCCCAATCACTGCAGAAATATTGGAGTGGTGCATTATAAGGTGTGCCTTGCCTGTTTGCATCACAGAAGAAGATGCAAGCATTGTGTTACATGACCCCATGTCTTGCTTGCCAGTTCCCGTTCTGCCGGTGACTGTTATTGGAAACTGTGCAAGACAGGCAGTATAGAAGCAGCAAGAGCCATACATGTGATCTGTACTCCCAGGGCTGACAGGTGCAGGTCATCTGTGCCAAAGCATTGTGTGTGACCAGGTCAGTCAAAGTGGACAGATACCAGATGCCTGTGGAATGACAGCAGAAGCATAGGCAACTGTTGAAGTGACACAGTCAGTCATTGTACAGTAGTATCGGGTCAGGATGAATGCATAATGCTCCCCAGGGCTAGGCCCACACCTTCAGGGCTACAAGACTGGTGAGCTATTGCATGTCCCTGCACACATAGTCTGTGAAGTGGCATCTCAGGACAGTCACACTAACATGGAGAATGACAGTCACATCGTACCTGGTGAGGTGTGGTGTGGGTGCATAGGTTATGTTGCAGAACCAGTTACCCGACAGCAAGATGTAAGCGACTATTGCCTTGTGTAGCCTGCTGTGTGGAACTGCAGTGTGACCGCCTACAGAGTCACCTATGACTGGTGTGTTGTGTATGTTATAACACCCTATTGGCTGTATATGATGGGCACACATGAGTCTGTGGGCTATAAGTTGGTGATGTTGTGTTCCATGATGGGGGCTGCCTCTGGTGCCTACACAGAGTATGGAGAGGTACTGCACAAGTTGTCCTCGTATGTGTGGCCTGTGGTGGAGATCATGTGAGACTATGTGATGAGTGGGGTGTGTTGCGAATGTTACACATCCCCACATGACTGTCAGGTGCAGTCAGGGTTGGTGACAGCATTACCCCCAGCAGGCCTGCATAACTGCATCCCCCACAGGCTGTAGTGTTGTATGTTGGGAGGTGAGCATTGAATGTGTACATGAAACAATTGCTGTATTGCCACATGTACGACATATCCATCATATAGACAGGCAATAGCACTGGTACGTGACTGTTGGACATGCCTGTATATGCAACCATGTCTTACAGGATATGTGCGTTATGTATGTACAACAGCTGTTGTACCATAAGCAAGCTGGAAATCTTAGGACAGCCAGTGTACCTGTGGGAAATGGTGTGGAATGGGTGCTATATTAATCAGTAGCTCATGACATGCTCACAAGTTCTGAACAAGTGCCTAGCATGACCATACAATACAGATAGGGTGTTGGATAATATCAACCCACGAGTGGTGACGACAGTCATAATGGGTGGCACCGCACTATAACCCTGCTGAGTATGGTGTGCATGTCCATGAATTATTATCACTGTAGATATTAGCAGTACAGATGTACAAGACAGTATGGATGTGTGATTACAAATACCTTTGTATGTCACAGGAGTGTTCTACCAGTGGCCTGTTGACAGACTCACAACTACAAAAGGTGCCAGAGTGACATGTGCATATCACACCAGTGCCAGCTACAGTAGAACAGGGTTAATGTGTTGTACTCCACCCTCATTGTAGCCTATACCACACAGACAAATGTTAGGCATCTGTGTATGTAAGGATGTGAATGGCCATGACCTATGAGGAATAGCTGTGTCAGTGTTGTGAACAACATACAGAATGGGCTGTGTGGGTGAGGTGTGTGACATATGTGCACATTCCGATGGATGATATCAGCATTGTCACCGCTAGGTGAACATCCCTGTACCCATTAACTACCACCTAGGCTGTGGTCAACATTATGGACACTGTGTAAGGGATGGTGCTGTGCAGTACACCTCCCTGCCTTGGTGACGTCTTCAGGCCCCTTGGGTAGTCATACGTGGCACCCATGTCATGACAGGGTGCCATCCATGAGCACGGAGATCATTGTACAGGCATATACAGCACTGGGGTGACCAATATTGGATCACATATAACCTTTAAGGGATAATGGCCATGCGTGGATGGGTGATACCAGCCTTCACACAATCCTCACCTCCACTATGCAGCATGCTGTCTACCTTGCATAAAGACATTTGGTACACCATGATGATGGACATGCTACATGTCCATATCCTGATCTGTAAGACATACGTCATGGACAGCCACTGTCCTAATACTAGGATCGCCACATGCTGGACAGATCCTTGTGCCATACATGTGACATACTCCCGCCAAACCATGCAACCCTGTCCATCAAAGCTGCACATGTCATCCCAGTCATACATGGTGTGACGAACGCATGGTAGATGTAGTATCAACTGTCCGGATCAGTAATGTGGCACTGATGCACCTCGCAGTGGCATAATGGCTGTCTGTTACAGCTAGGAAACCTTGCCCGTTCATGCTATGGTTGATAACCATCCCTGCGAATGATGTCCAACTAGCCATTGTCCCATGTCTATCACATGTGCAACACAGGCGATCCGTGGCAGGATGTTGAACAGCTGTGCAGTGCTGTGTAGATGTATATGGCAAAACACATGCATGTACAGGTGTCCATGCGTATGTGTGCATTGTCACTGCTCAAGTCCAGTAAGGCTGTGTCTGTGTAGATATGTGACATATACACAGCATCAAGGTCAACAGCATTACCGTGGACACATCCAGGCATGTGCAGATAGGTAAGAACACCAGTGCAGGCAAATAGACATGCCCACATCAAGACAGCATTCACATGGAGTATGAACACTGTAATGAGGTGACACACATATATGGTGATGATATCCAATGCATAACAGTTGTTACATGTGTGTGACAGAAACACGTCAGTCATGTCAGTGTCATGAAGATTTGCAAAGATAACTGTGCAGATGTACTAGATGTCATAGAAATGTATGTGCAGCAGTATCTCTGTACAGCTCTGAAACTGTGACCTGTCACCATCATTATGTCTTACAGATAATGCCTCGTACACGCCTTCCAGCGTACAGCCGCCAGGAGGATGATGTCCTTATCCCATACCTCCATGAGAACTATGAGGTGTTGTTCAGCCATGTGCCACAGCATGCCCAGCAGCGGGATGACCTGTGGCAGGATCTACGCAGGAGGGTGAATGATGTGGGTGGCCATAACCGCACCTACCAGCAGGTGCGCAGACACTGCATGGACTTGATACAACGTGCAAAACAGCATGCCACTGCAATCGCCAGGGAACAAGGTAGAACAGGTGGTGGGCCACCAACCCAGCCCCCACTCACACACACCGAGGAGCTACTGGCCAGTCTGAAGACACCCTCAGAACAGCATCCACACACACTAGCTGCCATCGTGGAGGTGGGTGTCTCCCAACCAATGAGCCTGGAGTTGCCTGGTAAGTCAGTACTGCACATATGGCTATTATATCCCATTTAGTTGCATGTGTCACTGTACATTATGTAAAGTAACAACATATGCAAGGTATCTGGACACACATGCTGCATACTACTGTATGCTACTCTGTGTATGCACACATGTGCATACTATATGCTATTATACAGACGAATGTGTTAACATGCACAGTGCACCCTGTGGCTGTCATACAGTCATGGATAATGTTCATACTGCTGTGTCACCCCTATACAGGTACCTCTGGCGTGCCGAACAGACATGAGTCCGTTGCAGGTGAGACTGTCATCAGTATCAGGCATGTTAAAGCATAGATTTATTTGCCATGTGGCCAGTTAACAGTTGCACACTTGATGTTCGTTCCAGTCACGATATACAGGTTGCATCACCCATCAGTCACACAGGCAACCCATGTGCAATATATACAAATGAAATGATACACCGACTTGCAACCACAGTAGTTGTCATTGCTACATGTGTGGTCAGCTGTGCATACAATGGTGGAGGTGTTCTACAATGGAGGCATATGTAGTATGCATTGGAACAACATGTGTGGTATGCAAACAGTACCACACAGTGAGCTGTGAAATGGGCAGCCCACAGGTGTCACCATTGTGTTATATGCCCCTGCATTGGGTGCACACATTGTGATGTGCCATCTGACATGTCCCAGACACGTAGTGTTCTGGCTGCAATATTGTCACACTATCCCATGACCCATACCCCACATACCAAACATACAACCCGTTGTCTGCATAGCCCTGTGGATGGTGACATATCTGACATCTAACACAGACATGTGAGATAGATGGACATCACACACATTTGGCCAACACATGTGCACACATGGCCATGGGGGATGGCCAGAGACACGTAGCCACACAGTAGATGTGATGTGTATACACCCTGTTGCACATTGTCCACACATGGTCCAATTATAGCCTTAGTCGACTGATTATACAGTTGATCTGGTACACTGGACATCCTAAAAGCCTGTGCACAGCTAGTGGAGGTGTCACTGAAGTCTACCATATAAGATCTGTTGAACATCACGACTGTGTCATAGCATGACAGTAGTCACCTGTACAGCTTCCACAGACGTTGACACCACATCAGGCCACAAATACTGTACATTTCCCTTGCTGCTGTAGGACATCACCATTAGCTGTGCACCTTGTGTGTGTGGTATATCAATGTAATGTGGGAAATGGTGAATTGACATGTCCGCTATGTGTGGACATGGTTGCCAGGCAGCTAAGACCCTGTAGTTGTTGTGCAGAGGTGTCATCTGTATGTCTTCCAGTGACCTGTCACTTGACACAGCATGGTTTGCTGTGTATACACCTCAGCATCGTGGGTCACAATCCACAGTTATGTCATGGGTGTGCATACAGTTATGGCTATGCAATGTGTACATATTATGCATTGTACAGCAATATAGATGCCTCATGATGCCATGCAATGGCACAGTGTCTGTACTTCACACTGTATAGCAATGTAGATGGCTCACACTACCCTTCCATGCTCATGCACATTTGCTAAATATGCATTCTATCTGTAGGGCATACAGACAAAACCACAATGTGATGCCCATTACGATGCTGTACATGTGTCAGGACACTATTATGTCAGACATGTATGCATGTTAATGCACACGTCAGCAGATTACATGTCAAGGTCACGTCAGCCATGTGTACTGTTATTCTGTTCTGGTCCACATGGTGTATCACGGGGATGCATGCATACTACCATGATTGTGTGAACTGCATGGCTGCTGATATGACACCTGCTTGCTGTAGTGTGCACCCCAGGGAGGTATGCTTACTAACACTATTAATGTCTGAGCTGCATGCCCGCTGCTGTATCACAGGCATGCTGCATGCCATCTGTCAAATCACATGCATGTTGTGTATGTGTGTGTCTGTGTGTGTGTCTGTGTGTGTGTGTCTGTGTGTGTGTGTGTCTGTGTGTGTGTGTCTGTGTGTGTGAGTGTCTATTGTAATTTAGAGTCTTTCTTTGCATTCACAGGTGATGTAGATGCGTTATCCTCCTGCAGTACATCTGATGTTAGTGTCCCCACAGATACTAGCAGTGATCAACATATACATGACGTACAGGCAGGGATGTCAGGGGCTGAATCTGTGCCAATGGTTGCCATCCCAGCTATGTCCCCCTCTTCCCCGCACACAGTTCTGCTGCCAACACATACCGCATCACCAGTGGCCATAGAGGAAGGACAGTCTGGGTCTGTTAGCGTGGAACAGGAATGTATGGTGGCTACAGAAGGTGTGTCTACACACCATGGTGTCAGTGTAATGACTGCAGTTGTGCCACACAGGCATGTGGTCAGTGCTGCTCGTAGGAGGACCTCTGGCAGACATGCACCTGCAGGACAGAGCGCAGCAGCTGGTATCACCAGATGCATGTTCCAGACTGTAATGGCGGCACAGGCACGTGCTGAATGGCAGAACAGAGAAGGGCAGAGGCTGCAGAGGGCCACTATCTGTACCCTAAATGACAACATCTAGGCATTGGCAAATGCTCAACAGCAGATTGCTGATGTTCTGGACAGGCGATTGGGTGACATGGTCAGAATCCTTGACCGTGGCATGGCAATCCACGAGTGTGAGCTGTCTGTGCTGGAACATCTGGTAGGAGTGAGGCATAGGCCACGTGGACATAGGCCAGCTACACCACCTAGTGCAGGTCAACGTGAGTGTGCCACCTCACATGCCCGCTCCCATAGTGCTGGTAGCAGTAGCAGTGCAGCTGGTGCTGCGCTGTCCACACCAGGACACAGCAGGCCATGTGGACATGGCCCTGAATGTTCCCAGCAGGGACACGGTTCCAGTGGACATGTGTCGTCGGACAGTAGCCAAGCTGTACCTCCACCTGGTAGTGCATGTGCAACCCCTGGCAGGCACAGGTCACGTGGCCGTGGCCAGACACAGTGAGCTGTACAACCTGGTCTGTACAATCTGGAGCTGTCAATAATACCCTGTGTAGGCCTCACAAAAGGCAGAACTGTGTGCACACATACATGCACACAGCAAAGACATCTGTAGGGCACCACAACACCCACATGCATACTGAACAGACATGTCCAATCATATCACTGGCCCTTACCCACACACAAGATGTCATCCACTGGTGCAGCCTATGCCCCTGGCAAACATTATCACCCTGTGCATATGATGAAGCCTGTGCCACATCCCTGTCATGCACACCATTGGTGCAGGAACATGCTCAAATGGTCTGATGCACAGGGTAAACAGAATAGTGAGAAGTGTATATTACATTAGTTGTGTAAGAATAGTGAGAGAAGTGTATATTACATTAGTTGTGTGTGAATAGTGAGAGACATGTATATTACATTAGTTGTGTACTGTTGACATGCACCAGACATACCATGTAGTACAGGTTTAGCATGCATTGTTATATGTTCACAGTATGTGTCTCGGTAACAACAGTAACAGCATGTTGGTAATGATGCCCTGGTTCCCTCCTTATGGTCTACTTGCATGTGCCTACAGGTAGCACTGTTTGCAGTCTCCCATGTGTAACTGTGGAGTACTCACAGGCACATATGGCAATATCAGCATGCTATACGTAGCCTCAGTAAAATAAAAATCAGAGAATAATCACACATTGATCTGAAATATCCTATACTAATCATGTGACCAATTAATTAATTAATTAAAGTAAAACAAGATAATACAATTTTAAAAAACAGTAAACTTTAAAATACATAAAATAAAAAAATCATTCTTGGTAACCCTATAATAAGGGATAAAATAGAATATCCTGTTTTGTTTTTACATTCAACCTGTGTTGATTCAAATAGCATTTAATATTAATTTCTTTGAAAAGAGGGGGGGCTGTCCGACTTTTTAATAATTTGCCAGTAGGTCTTCTTTTGTGGAGGAAGTTCTTAAAATCCCCTTCCCTCAAAATCTCCGCCCCACCTCTAGTATGGAAATAAAAATTTTTTAAAGATGAACAGTTCAAGGAATGCTTAAACAAGGCATAGCCTCAGCCTGACTGTTGGAAATTCTAACATAACACAGATGTCCACACATATACTGATCCAGAAGCATGTGGGCAGTCTAATAGGCTACAGTGGCTAGAGATGTGACATCCATACCAGGTTACATCACAGGTATGTTGACATGGTGCAGGGGTTGTACACAGCGGTCTGGCCAATGAAAATGTTAGAGGCCACTTGATAGCATGAGGCCTCACTGTGTAGCAGTAATACCCTGTCACATTACAGGAACATGTTCACACTCATGGAGTCAACAACACTATAACACACACCCCATAGTGTTGAGGTGAGGAACCTTGCCTATGTGGTCATCACTGTCACAGCACTGTGAACCCACACGACGCGACACAGAGAAAGAACATGTACAGGTAGCCAGTGCGGCTGAGACCGATGGCATCAACAGGGTAGTGGACTGCATCACCATGTGGGGTTAGGGATCCTGTGTGTTCTGTATGGTAGCATACACCCTCACTCCATGCACCAGACAGCCATACACACCTACATACACACACACACACTGTGGAGACCACAAATGTCATACACATATGGATAGCTGATGTGTGTGATACACACACCACACCTGCCTACGTCATGCTTTCCACACTGCAGTATGTACAGATCTCTACAACAGTGTACAGGGGTGTGTAACAATTGGGATGTATTCCCACCATATGTGGCATATATGGTCACACAAGCAAACACACATGGCAGTACTGTGAATGATACACCTGCTATATGATGATACGTCTGACAGACATGCAGCAGTATTGGCCGCATTATGTGTACCAATGCTACCTTCGGCAATTGTGCTGCTATATGCACATGGGTGGATGTAAGTGTTACAGGTGTCAAGTGACGTACTGTCGGTAACACCTGACCGCTGTGTAGGTTTTATGTCTCCACCATCAAGTAACGGTAACATAGCATACTGTTTGCACATGTAATGGTAGGATGGCGTGTGACACACCTGTGAGCTGTCACCGGCAAACATCCATCTACACAGGTGGATCACCACTTTATGTACACACATCCATCCATACCTGCTGTACATCCTACCGTACTGTCAGTATGTCACCATATACAGGTGTCAATGATGGGGCTGCATTGCAACTGCATGTTGTAGTTAGGCACAGATGAGTTACTTACATCAGCTACTGCACATGCATGGTAGCTGCATGCACACCACAGATTGTACATGTGTGTTGGTCCTACATGCCTGTCATGTAGCCATGTTTGTATGCATTGCAATTGGTGGACATGTGTGTTGACATACATAACACATGGACTGTTGTATGATATGATGGGTGTCATGAGTAACTAGTACAGAGGGAATGTGTCCTCAGTCAACATTGCTGCCTCATGTACTGTTAGCATTCAACAGCCATGGACCCACCTTCCATTTGCATGCATATGATTGCTGTAGCCACTTGTCTGCATGGAGGACAGCAAAAGCTATGCTATGTACATATGTGTTGTGTGTGTGGTCCATGCACATATCCACTGCAATTACATGTATGACATAGCCAAACATGTGTGTTTGTTGGTGTACAGTGACAGTCATCTGTCACAGCTGTGTAAGACCCAGGGCCCCTGGTATGTGTAGAGCTGACCTGGTTATGTACAGTGGTATCATTGCAATGCATAACACATGATGGAAACCTGTCGGTACATGTGTAGTCTGCACAGTTGCTGTAGACCTATGTACAGTCCACTGGTCATGAGTCACATGGTGTTGTGTTAATGTATGGCTGTGTATTGCTGGTCCAATGACATGGTGATGTCGGAGGGCTACATTGTAGATTGTGGTGTGTACCTCTGTGATATGCACCTGAGACATCTGTGATAGCTCCTGAGTGTGTACTGGTCAATACATGTGAGTGGCCTTCATGTACGTGGGGACAGTAATACCATACTGTGCCTTTTTGTGTTTAGACTCCATGTGCATGCAAGATGGCCCTTTGCAACTGCTAAGTGTGTGAGCATGCCCAGTACGCCGTTGTGTAGATGGACACACAGTACTTTCCAAACTGCACCCTTCCATGTTTAGAATCCGTGTGCATGCAAGATGGCCCTTTGCAACTGCTAAGTGTGTGGGCATGCCCAGTACGCCATTGTGTAGATGGACACACAGTACATTCCAAACAGACATGTGATACTAAGTGTGTGGGCATGGCCATTGACATCCTGTATAGCGATGGTGGTCATCCAGGCAACAGATGTCCATTTTCAATGTCACGATGGATGCCTACATTGAACACACTGGTTGCTGTCTTGAAGGGTGTACTGTCTGTGGCGTGCCCCGTAAATATGTAGTGTTGTTGTAGTACTCCGTATATATTTGGTTGCCCCGATCACACCACTGCCGTGTGTTTGTCTACATCTACCTTGGGACAGTAATATGCTTTCAGACTGCTCACTCTCTATACATTCCCTATCGGCATCCTTGCCTTTGCGGATGATGTCACCCACCTAGAAGTATGCCTCTGGGAGTGCTGTGTTCAGTAATCTTGGTAGTGTGTTCTGTAAATGCATCATGCTGTAGTGTGTTAGGGTAGTTAGGTGTATGTTCGACTCCCAGCCCTGCCAAGTGTGTGTGTGTGTGTGTGTGTGTGTGTGTGTGTGTGTGTGTGTGTGTGTGTGTGTGTGTGTGTGTTTGTGCACATGCTCCCATCCACCTGGGGACTCAGTCTTGCTTTTAGACGCCGCACACCACAGCAGCTTGCTACCGACGTCTTTGCCTTTGGGGATGATGACACGCACCTAGATGTCTGCCTCTGGGACTGCTGTGCTTAGTAATGTCAGTAGCGCGTTCTGTAAATGCATCATGCTGTAGTGTGTTAGGGTACTTAGGTGTATGTTCGACTCCCAGCCCTGCCAAGTGTGTGTGTGTGTGTGTGTGTGTGTGTGTGCGTGTGTGTTTGTGCGCATGCTCCCGTCCGCCTGGGGACTCAGTCTTTCTTTTAGACGCCGCACACCACAGCAGTTTGCTACCAACGTCTTTGCCTTTGCGGATGATGACACACACCTAGATGTCTGCCTCTGGGACTGCTGTGCTTAGTAATGTCAGTAGTGCATTCTGTAAATGCGTCATGCTGTAGTGTGTTAGGGTACTTAGGTGTATGTTCGACTCCCAGCCCTGCCAAGTGTGTGTGTGTGTGTGTGTGTGTGTGTGTGTGTGTGTGTGTGTGTGTGTGTGTGTTTGTGCGCATGCTCCCGTCCGCCTGGGGACTCAGTCTTGCTTTTAGATGCCACACACCACAGCAGTTTGCTACCGACGTCTTTGCCTTTGCGGATGATGACACGCACCTAGATGTCTGCCTCTGGGACTGCTGTGCTTAGTAATGTCAGTAGCGCGTTCTGTAAATGTGCCATGCTGTAGTGTGTTAGGGTAGTTAGGTGTATGTTTGACTCCCAGCCCTGCCAAGTGTGTGTGTGTGTGTGTGTGTGTGTGTGTGTGTGTGTGTGTGTGTGTGTGTGTGTGGGTGTGTATGTTTGTGCACATGCTCCCGTCCGCCTGGGGACTCAGTCTTGCTTTTAGACGCCGCACACCACAGCAGTTTGCTACTGATGTCTTTGCCTTTGCAGATGATGACACGCACCTAGATGTCTGCCTCTGGGACTGCTGTGCTTAGTAATGTCGGTAGCTCATTCTGTAAATGCATCATGCTGCAGTGTGTTAGGGTAGTTAGGTGTATGTTCGACTCCCAGCCCTGCCAAGTGTGTGTGTGTGTGTGTGTGTGTGTGTGTGTGTGTGTGTGTGTTTGCGCGCATGCTCCCGTCCGCCTGGGGACTCAGTCTTGCTTTTAGACACCGCACACCGCAACAGTTTGCTACCGATGTCTTTGCCTTTGAAGATGATGGCATGCACCTAGATGTCTGCCTCTGGGACTGCTGTGCTTAGTAATGTCGGTAGCGCATTCTGTAAATGCATCATGCTGTAGTGTGTTAGTGTACTTAGGTGAATGTTCGACTCCCAGCCCTGCCAAGTGTGTGTGTGTGTGTGTGTGTGTGTGTGTGTGTGTGTGTGTGTGTTTGCACGCATGCTCCCATCCGCCTGGGGACTCAGTCTTGCTTTTAGACGCCGCACACCACAGCAGTTTGCTACTGAAGTCTTTGCCTTTGCGGATGATGACACGCACCTAGATGTCTGCCTCTGGGACTGCTGTGCTTAGTAATGTCGGTAGTGCATTCTGTAAATGCATCATGCTGTAGTGTGTTAGGGTACTTAGATGTATGTTCGACTCCCAGCCCTGACAAGTGTGTGTGTGTGTGTGTGTGTGTGTGTGTGTGTGTGTGTGTGTGTGTGTGTGTGTGTGTGTGTGTTTGCGCGCATGCTCCCGTCCGCCTGGGGACTCAGTCTTGCTTTTAAATGCTGCACACCACAGCAGTGTGCTACCGACATCTTTGCCTTTGCGGATGATGACACGCACCTAGATGTCTGCCTCTGGGACTGCTGTGCTTAGTAATGTCGGTAGCGCGTTCTGTAAATGCGTCATGCTGTAGTGTGTTAGGGTACTTAGGTGTATGTTTGACTCCCAGCCCTGCCAAGTGTGTGTGTGTGTGTGTGTGTGTGTGTGTGTGTGTGTGTGTGTTTGCACACATGCTCCAGTCCGCCTGGGGACTCAGTCTTGCTTTTAGACACCGCACACCACAACAGTTTGCTATCGACGTCTTTGCCTTTGCGTATGATGACACGCACCTTGATGTCTGCCTCTAGGACTGCTGTGCTTAGTAATGTCGGTAGCGCGTTCTGTAAATGTGTCATGCTGTAGTGTGTTAGGGTAGTTAGGTGTATGTTCGACTCCCAGCCCTGCCAACTGTGTGTGTGTGTGTGTGTGTGTGTGTGTGTGTGTGTGTGTGTGTGTGTGTGTGTGTGTGTGTGTGTGTGTGTGTGTGTGTGTGTGTGTGTGTGTTTCCAGCTGCATGACAACAGTACATTGCTTTGACAGTATTCACTCTCCATAACATCCGTGCGGCGTCTTTGCCTTTGATGCTGCTGTCTGCAGGCTACACGTGTGCCTGTGTGAATCATGTGATCCACTGATCACAGTAGCGCGTTTTGTAACTGCATAATGCTGTCGTGCAGTACAGTGCTTACGTTTATGTTCTGCTCCCAACCCTGCCACATGCGTGTGTGTGTGTTTGTGTGTGTGTGTATCTATCTACATATATATATGTATATATATATATATATATATATATATATATATATATATATATATATATATATATATAGATATATGTATGTATATAGCTATATATATATATATATATATATATATATATATATATATATATATATATATATTGTATATTGTATATAGATATGGTATGTTGGGATTATCACTCTTGACTGTACTGCATTGTCTGTACGTGAGCACCTTGGATGTATGTACATCTGCTATGGCTCTGTGATAGTGCACATACTGTGTGCTGTAGTGAACGTGGGTTATACATGTGTAGTGACCTGTTATTGTGTTGCTGGGTATTACACGGGCATTGGAAACAATGTTAGTGCAGCACCTTTCACTGGTCGTATGCAGATCTCGGAAACAGTCAGCGGTGGTTATTACATTGGAGTGTGAGTATGGCTCATATCCGTCTGTAGTAACTGCCAAGTTTATGCACCCCAGGTTAATATTACAGACACGTTTATCCACAGGTTGTGGTACAGATCCCAGGACTGTATGTGTAGACATTGACAGGTGCAGGACTGGGTGGTGTTGGATGCATGGAGGGTTGTCCATGGCCAGTAATGGGGATCTCTACAGCCTGGCAGGTACGGTCTGTGACTGCCCACAACCTCCTGCATATGGCTGACTCATGCTGTACCTGTGTATATGCAGACACACACACTTACCACAAACAGCTACGGCTATCACATACACACACCCATTGCACCACCATTGGGCCATGCAATAACCGTTGTCCCTCACACACACACACCTATGTGTACATTGGATGGCTCTATGACAGCTCTGGACATGTTAACACCACACCCTGGGCATATGATGTCACTTGTGCCACCACTTGTGATGTGTAACATTGATGCAAGATCTGACTAACCTGGTGCTGCTGCACACAGTGGCTTTATTCCACTGTATTGATGTTAGCATGCTGTTAACACACAGTGTGTTACTTCCAGTTGTACTTCAGCAGGCATGATGCATTGCAGCTATGACCATCACTGTAGCATAGTTTACAGCACTGTTACCTCTGATGATGTAGTCTCCATTCATGTGCCATTTCACTGATGTGTGTAGTATTGGCAGCATGTGTGTCTGTGTGTCAGTACATGTGTGATGTGTGTAGTAGACATGTATACCTGCTTACAAATGCATACACGACATTACACGGGCTTCACCATTCGTACACTAGCTTACTGGTTCTTCCACATGCGCACATGGGCTAACACGTGCACACATACTTACTCGGGATTACTGGCGCGCACGGGTGCAGACACACTGTGGGCGGGTTTCGAGGTCACATCGGTGGTATCCATAGTGTACTCCGTCAGTCTCCTGATGTTCCCTGGGATAGCTCATGACACGCCTCTTCCACTGAGTACTGACAGCACACATGTGACACTGCTCCAGTGAGGTTACAGTGTTTTGTACATACACACTCCTGTTGTCACCTATCTTCTACTCTAATAGTCCCCTTAACCTACACTACACTGTAGAGGCTTGGCCCATATGGCATGACATGTTGTGATTCACTATCCTCAACCTCACTTGCCTCACATTGCCTTCAAATGCTTCGTTACATCTCTGACAGAGCGCTTCCACACATAGATACCAGTACGCAGTAGTCATGTTGTCTCCAGCTTGCCATTCATCTGCATGGTGTACTAACATCTAACTAAACCTACATTTTGTATGTATATTATCCATATGTCTTATTTTGAAGTGCAGCTCGTTCTCGTGGTGCTGCGCTAAGCTTCCACACCAGGGATCGGGGGAGGACAACTACTGGTTCATTGATATCCAATGGACAAAGCCACCACTGGCCTTGGACTTGGACATTGGCATGCTTCTTCGACTGTAGTCATACTGTATTTGCAGCTGTCATTGCTGCATTTAGCAATGTGCAAAACGTTAGTCGCATAACATCCGGGTACATTTCTGCACATAACTCTGCTCTTGCACAGACAGCTTACTGTTTCATGTATCGCATAGTTACGTAGGGTTACCACCTGTCCCACTTTTCGAGGGACAGTCCCTCTTTGGGCAGTTGTGTCCTGCAAAATATTGTGAGAAAATGGCAAATGTCCTGCAACTTTAGGACAAAATTATTTTCTATATTGTATGTAATAGTTGCATAAAACAGTTATTCTGTATCTGAAACACCTAAATGTTATACGAAACAGAATAAGGAACTGAAATACTACAAGAATAAACTTTTATTCAGGCAAACAACTGAAGTTCTGTCCTTTGTACTGGCCGTGGGTATGTTTTGCCCTGCAAAATCTGATGTTTGTAGCACAAATGTCCCACTTTGGCCATTTGGAAAGGTGGCAACCCTATAATTACATCATTTGCATATCTTACACATACAAATGGGGTATGTTGCAAATCCCAACATTGTCCATGCAATGTTCGTGTTACGGGTGGTCTTGCACACCCTTATGGGTGTTTGCTGAATAGCCTGGCAGTCATCTTTCCTTGCTGTACTCTCACTCAATCCATAAATGCTGAAGGCATCATGTATCATGGCCTAGGCTTTGCTGTGTGCTATGTCTATTTGTGGTGTATGCATGGCTGTGGGTATGTCCCACTGTCATCATTGGTAAAGGTGACACCCTATAGGTACTTCCTGTAGACTGCTGTGTCATTTGACATGTCAGCACATACCTGCGGATGAACTTCCTACTGCAGCACTTTTCATACCTTCTGCGTTATCTTGCGGTCGATAATGCTGCTTCCTCAGACATGTATCTGTTTCTGATCATACCTATCAACCTCCTAGTGCAAAACATCTGTACAAAGCCTGACATGATGGGGGGACAGATAGGGGCAGATTCTACATATTGCTCTTACAAACGTAGATAGTTGGCAGTATTATAGGTTTTGCATTAGTATGACCTTTCTGAGGGATTTGGGGTCTTAAACACATATGTGTATCATTATTTAATGGCATCAGTTCTCAGGTATTTGGCAGACAGGTACAGATTGTGAGAGGAACACACCACACATATGAGGCCTGCATCTGCACATTCGTACAGTTACGCCAATACACACAATGCATAGCACCATCACAGGCCAGTTACCATTACATTCCTATTGCAGGACACACCAACCCACTGGGTTATATTCCTCACACAGGCCAACAGGTGCTTATCCACACTACTTATTCCATCATGTACCTTATGTGTTGGCCGATATTTGCGCTTATGTATGGTATGGTGACTGGACACTGTATCGGTGACACTGCATGACACCCTGAGGGACACATGTCGTTTGAGTCTATTAACCTTCCACATTAACTTTAACAGGCCATACGTTGTAATTCACATTTGTGGACAAACATGCTTATGACTTGAACATGTTTTGTCATTTGTCCTGACGTCTTTCTTCTCACCTGTCCACCTAGTATCACTAGTTCTGTACATTTCATTAGGACGGGTTACCTTCATACCTCTCACCTGTACACATTATGGGTATACGCCCTGGGGTTTGACCTATGATTCTGTTACATTTGTCATGATAATGTGCCTTTCTGATAGATTGCTGGCAAGCCATGACGGACTGTGCAGTTAGGTAATCATGACTGACATTTCTATTTCATGATTACTAACTCTCATAACATTCGTATTCCCGACTATGCAATTATTCTATCAATGGTCTGACTTTGTCTGAGGTATATTTAATATAGTCCCTATTTGTCTGTCGTGTACTATGCCTTAGTCCAGCTGTCTTATTCTGACATTCTGGCAGGTATGGTTACCATCTTGGTCGTATGCGTGTCCATCCATGATAATCGCCTACATGACACTGATATAGGTCCCTACGTCTTCCCCCAATGGTTTACACAATATCCAGTGGATGGGTTGCACCTTTTTGGTGAATATAGGCATGTGCTATACCCACATAGGTATATTGATCACTCCCATGGGACGTACCTAATAGATCTGTGCCAACCAACACCTTGGCCCATTTCTTCATACCCATGATTCCCATACCTGACACACCTCCACAGTACCCATTAGACATGTTTAATGTGAGCAATAATAAAGTGTGAGGACACTTCCGAGCACTCCCCACTCTGCGGATATCAGCTCGTATGTCATACATTCAATTGACCCATGTGTTATTACCCTTGCACCTGCTACTGTTGCATGTACAGTTATATCGTAGTTGCAGCTGTGACGTCTTTCGCATCTATGACGGTTCGCACTTCATACGGATCAATTTTTGGGGTCCTGCAAAGGACACCTATATTCATGTTTAACGTGTAGAACTTGCAGGCCCTGTCACACTGGTACTTTCCGGGAAATGGTTTGGAAACCATCGGTGTATTCTCCTTTCATGCATGTCTGTCTGTCTATCCATATTAGCTATACTGTGACCTATTTATGTACATGTGTTATATGTACAGGGACATATGTTTGTTGTGTATATATCTATTCATGTATCGTGTGTGTATAGATATATATATATATCTGTACATATATACATATGTCTGTACATTCCTCATCTCGTAATTTGCTTTGGATTATGTCTGTGGATATATGTGTATATATATCTCCATATCATACCTTTCAACTGTACAGATTTCCTCTGCATGTACAGCTGTTTGCCTCTTATCTTAGGTCCATTTTTCATAACCTTGTGTCTATCCAGTAAGTTAGTGGCATATCATTAAAGACTGATGTTGGTAAATAATGACAAACATTTCAGGTTACGACTTCATACCCTTCAGAGAATCCATGCTAGTGACACACCTGTTATTCTATCCACTTTCTATGTTTGTTAGGGCAATATCTGGGGATTGTCCCTATTTGTACCAGTTATTGTCATGGCTTTGTCCGGTTTCGTACTTTACGGGTTTAACAGGTATGAGCCATGTACATAGAACGTGGGGAAAACACCATTCATTTTCTATTCTGTGAGCGGATTACACACGCGAGGCACTTGCATATCCTTATTGTGGGTTACATATGTTTCATAGATAATTGTGCTTCTGTGAACTTTCATAATTCTGACCGTAACAGTTACATATCTGTATTCCAGTTTATGGACTACTGCGAAACACACGTTCACCTTTACATATTTAAATGTGTGTACTGCATGAACGCTTTCATTACACTTTCAAGTTATATGTGCAGTGGTCATAGGTCAACAGGGACTGCATTCACGTTGTCTGGATACCAGAACCACTATTCTATTGGTGTTCTCCCTCATTGATATGCATACCCATAGTACTTAACTACATCAACATATGCCTCACCGCTTCACCTACGACACAGGCATCCATTCTCCTGCTGGGAAAAAGGCGGTACTACATATTACACATTCCCTATTGCCTACTGCTGTGAACTCTGGCTGCATTGTTAATCACTCCGAGGATATGCAGAACACCAAGGCATATAGTCCAGCCACATACAGGTCTTTGATTGTCAGGGTGTTCATGTAGTGATCTGGGTTTAGGCTTGTCCACCTGGTGAACGGAACTTCCCTGGCCGAGGTCAAATGTCAGACGAAGCATATGGACAGAAATTATCACCCTATTTTGAAGTTTTACCTGTGTTTATAGACACAGGTGTTTGGGCACCTGTCAGCAGCTTATTCTGTTGCCATTACATATTATGGGTGGGATTGTTACAGTCCATACTCCACGGTGAGGGGTGTTCCCATTCACATTTCACTATTACCTGTATACAGTCATATGGGGATTATTATTTTTGGACATGAAGTGACTACAGGTATCCGGTTGTACATTACACAAGTGTGACGGGCTGTTCCTGTAAATATGTATGGACCATACCTCTCAACCTCTTAGAGCACTGAACCTGTGCAAAACCTACACAATGGGGGGACAATTAGGGACACATTTTAACGATTGCTCTTACAAGCTTACAACATTGATAGAATGCTAGGTTTTGCATTAGCATGACTTTTCTGCAGGTTGTGGAGTCTTATACTCAGGATATTTCTCATTATTTAGTGACGTCAATCCTCAGCTATTTACCACACTGGTGCAGATTGTCAGAGGCACACACCAACACTATGGTGCGAACCTGTGGTCATTCTTAGGGCTGCCACCTTTTCGACTGCCCAAAGTGGGACATGTTCTGTAGAGATGTCAGATTTTCCAGGACAAAACATACCTACAGCCATGCATAGTACTGAACTTTAACCTTTTTTGTACATATAATAGCTTATTCTAGTAACATTTGAATTGCTTATGCTACTTCACATAACATATTGAGGATTCATATTTAAAATAACCATTTTATGCGACTATTAAAGTAAATTGGGAAATAAACTCTCAGGACATTTGCTATCTTGATTTTTTCACAGGACACAACTGCCTACAGAGGGATTGTTACTTGCAAAGTGGGACAGGTGGTGACCCTAGTCATTCTGCGAATATCCGGACAGTTGAGTGGTATGGCACAGACCTCTGTAATATGCTGTTGTGTTCTGGCACAGCAGTAGCTCGGCATTAAAGACTGCAGTTGGAACGTGCTGACAGACAGTTGGGTTTCAGACTTCATACTCCAGACATTAATGCCAATGTGCAAACTGTTATTCTATCAAATTCTATGTTTCTAAGAGATATGTTTATAGATTGTCCCTGATTCTGGACCTTTGTCTCACTTATATTCACGGCTCTGTCCAGATATCTTGCTCACACAGGTTGACAGGTATGGTCAGTCACGACTGCACACAGTCAGTGTCCCTCACACTTGATCAGGGTTGACCTGTTTACATAGTGTCTTCCTCACCCTCATGCCATTTTCCACTTTGCAAATGTGTGCATTATATTCTCCCTCCTATTCGTATCTGGACACGTGCATCACGGGAAGGTATTTTGTCCTGGGTGGTAGGTTATGCATGCCCACTTAGGGCTGGACAGTGTCATGGACCTCCACTGCACATTCTGACTTGTGTCCAGATATCTACTGGATTGAACATCATGTTGTCATACCCATTCTACTATTTACACAAGTTGGTCATCCCGTGAGGGATATCCCAAAAATTGGTCAAGACCAAAACAAGTTAGATAATGAAGATTTTTGTGGCTTCATGAAAATGTGCAGGGGGTTTTACCTGCAGGGGATACATTGTTTGCAATCCTGACACTGCCTAGGGTGACAATACCTACTACATATGCATAGGGGTCACTGTGTGTAGCTGTTTCTGCAACAAACCACTGGCCAAGTACGGTTGGATTTGGTGGAAGTTCTGGTATGGTGGCAGGTTGTGTGTTGTGGAGGGTATGCTGGGTAGGCTATTATGCATCCAGGTGTGTTGCATTTGTTATGGCCAGTTCCATCAGGACCCATCTGTGGGTATGTGATGGTGCCGTATCTATACATTTGTCTTGCATATTTCCATATTCATATGTTTGTGGGATTGTGTTCTACACTATGGCCTGTCTGCTTGTCTTGCAGCTGTTTCTACATGAGGTTGTGTTTCTTTCCACTTCACCCGCTGCCCTCTCATACACCTCCGGTTCACCTTTTCTGCATACGACACAAGTATCGCCTTTGAGGAATTTACCATTAAACACACACCCCTCACATGCGAATTACTCACACCCCATAGAGCACTACTTTGGTTGTTGGCCCATGACACGGCCGGAGTTACACATTGACTACCCTACAAGTGTCAGGTACCTTTATGGTTGTGTGGACTACCCTGCCATGTTTGCTTTCCACATGCTATACCTCACGCACATAGGTACACGCCCTTACTTCACTTTCATTACTTGGTTGGTGTATCCGGGTACTACCCGTTCGACTGTGTCACATACACGTTCGGATTATACAGCTGACTTCTGGATTTTGCCAGCCTGTTCTACTCATTGGTAGGATGGCACCTTTTCCTATGTCCAAGCTATTCCTTACACATGTCTGACCATTGTGGACATTGCCTCCCCACAGTCAACGGTTGTGTTTCCACCTTTTCAATTGGCCACAGTGTGACATAGGGTTATCACCTGTCCCACTTTGCGAGGGACAGTCCCTCTTTGGGCAGTTGTGTCCTGACATGTGATTGTCAACATGGCAAATGTCCTGAGATTTTAGGACAAACATATTAGTTATATTTTATGTGATAGTTGCATTAAACAGTTAATTCTGTATCTGAAATACCTGACTGTTACGAGAAACAGAATAAGCAACTAAAATGCTACAGGAATACGCTTTTCTGTAGGCAAAACAGTTGTGTTCTGTCCTTTGTACTGGCCGTGGATATGTGTCGGCCTGTACAGTTTGATGTCTGTACCAAACATGTCCCACTTTGGCCATTTGTAAGGGTGGCAACCCTACTGTGACAGTTGCGGTGAACACAGCATATTTTACAGGCCGACACATACCCATGGTCAGTTCAGCAGATAGAATTTACAATTCTTGCCTATATCTAAGCTTATTCTTGTAGCATTTTGGTATCTTATTCTGTTTGTTATGACATTTATGTATTATACGTCCAGTGAAATATGTTTAATGCAACTATTGCATGATGTCTACGGAGGAATTATGTCTTATATTCTCTGGACATTTGCCAGTTTTACATGTTTGTGTCAGGACACATCCGCCCACAGAGGGACTGTCACTCGCAAAGTGGGACAGGTGGTAATCTTGGTCGACAGTATGGATCATACTGTTCCTTTCAGCCTACATGTGTCTGTGTTGTTATGGCTCGTTTATATGCTCCTTCTGTTTCATTTACATGTGTATGCTATTTCCTATTGCATTTGGTATGTGAAATACGGACATACCTTTTGTATGTGACTATTACATGGCTTGTGGGATATGATTCAGACATATGGTCACTACCTATATCTACATTTCTCTTCGTGTATTTTGTTATGGACACATCTGCACAGCTATGTTCCCTCCCTCAAATTATGGGTCGGCTGGAGACCCTCTCCGTTGGACTGGACGTACCTACTGGCGGTTCACTAACATCTGATATGTTTCACTACCACATGGTATAGCTATCAACACTACGTTGGACTGCAGGCACACGGTTTTCCTGTCATTTGGTCATGGGTAGGGACCCGTTATTCCCTACCGTGCATTTGTGTTTGAGTCTTCATTTTCTGTTTGCAGGGACTCTGCTTTGCATACGTTTCAGTCTCCACGGACACTGATAGGTACGATTACTATTGCTGGTGGAATATAATATTCAGCAGTTTAGGTTGCTCCTCGAAAGCCGACATTGACATGCCTCCCTGCGCAACTTCGATACGCCCCTTGCACTCATGCATGTTTCCTATGCACATGGCTGTGGTGGCGGCACGCCTTCATTAATATGCATATGGCACGTCTACTCCACGTCTACGCTGGACTTGCGCCGAGCTTCATGAATCCGGGGGACAGTCTATATATATGTGTGTGTGTGTGTGTGTGTGTGTGTGTGTGTGTGTGTGTGTGTGCGTGTGTGCGTGTGTGCGTGTGTGCGTGTGTGTGTGTGCCTATAGACATTATTACATGTGTGAAAAGAAGACCACTGATGAGAGTTAACTTCTACAAGAAGTAATCACAAAACAAGTGTGCTTGATGCCAGAACTGTGTAAGGACAGCTGCTGAATACACTATTTCACTTTATTATCTGTGATTGGATTGTAAAGCAGTTACAGCTATGCAATATCATATTAAGTGTGCATTCATTACCTGTTGCTGCCAACCATACACAGTTTATACATTATAACAAAATAATATAGAAGATCATAGAAAACGCCTGCAAGAAACTGTGTCTTCCAAGTGTTAATTAAGTGTAAGTGCACCAGCACAGAAACCGTAAATTGTTTATAAGTGCAACAATTCCTTAAATTGGCATGCACACAGCCAGAGATGGAAGTTACTCCATTCCCATATAGCTCCTTAAATATTTTCACCCATCCCCAAAAATCGTTACAACACACAGTAGTAAACCTTTAGCATAGCAGAGTGGTCAGCAGACTTGTTTTCATTATCTACCAGCTCTCCTTGAGTCTAACAAATGCTAATTTGTTTCCCATCTTAAAAGACTCTGTACCTAGAGTGCACGTTTGCTAATTAGAATACACTCCAGTTGTTTACCAGGGACTTCTGGTACCTCCCTTATCACACCACTGTTTAATGATAGTTTTATTTTATATTTTCTTTTTTCTTTCCATGCTGTGAGCAAGTTAGCTCTACCCGCTCAATTCACCCACTCTATGCTCGGGCTCACTCCCCTCCCCTACCCTACTCCTAGAATTAAACATCAGTATCTCCTCCCCAGTTTAACTCCAGACAATCTACACCTTTCTCTTTCCCTACAAATTTCTCTAAACACCTTCCCTATTTTCAATCCCAGTAGATCCTGTTCTACACTCTTAACTCTACCTTTCAAACTTTCCAAAATAGCAAACACCTACTTCAAAGGTCCCCAATAACTCTACAATCCTTTCTGTACTATCAGACTCAAAATGTCCACCTATTGCTGTCACAACTAGACAACTCTAGTCCTCACTGCCACTCTTATACACACCCTATAATGCAGTCACCCAATACACATCTTCTAACATTATCACTTCTCCCCACACTCTTCTGTCCACTAGCACATAATTATCACTTCTCTCCACACTCTTCTGTCCACTAGCACATAATTATCACTTCTCTCCACACTCTTCTGTCCACTAGCACATAATTATCACTTCTCTCCACACTCTTCTGTCCACTAGCACATAATTATCACTTCTCTCCGTACTCTTCTGTCCACTAGCACATAATTATCACTTCTCTCCGTACTCTTCTGTCCACTAGCACATCTCACTGCTTTGAAACCCATCTCCTTCTCACCTCATTATTCCACCACGTCCACCTCACATCCTACAAACCTTACAAGCCACATCTACATATCTCCCAACTTCTATCTAATAAACCCCCTCTTCCAGTAAAAACTAAAAATTTGCCCTCTCATAAATAGGATCCATATAATCCCAATAGGTTACACTGTCAAATCCTTTCAACAACACAACCCCAAAACTCTCTCAAAAGAAGAGCCATTAGCTTATTTATTTATTTACCTTCACTACTTTGCCTCTATCAGGAGACATTCATCCCAGCCCAGGCCCCATTGCAACTAATATATCCTCACCTCCACTTGGAACTAATTCACATAAATCAATTCACATGGTAACTATAAATATTCAAAGTATTTAAAATAAAATCTCCAATTTTCATGCATGGATAGCTCACAACCAACCTGAGATAATTGCCATCACTGAGACATAGTTAAAACCATACATTAAAGACTCTGAATTTCTCCCCCCAAGCTTTCAAACTATAAAATCTGACAGACCTAACAAAAAAAAGGAAGAGTAGCACTAATCTTTCATAACTCACTCAATATAGTACCATACACAAATCCCATTCCATGCAGAAATTACCACTGCTCTCTTAAAGATTAATAACTACTCTGTATTATATATAGGTCTCTACATAGCCCCTAGAAACAATATCCCTTTACTAGAAGAAATTCTAGCCTGGATCTCATTTAACACTAAAAATGAAACAGTTATCCTAGGCGATGTAAATATCAATTGGATAAACCTGAACTCTAACTCCCATACCCCTAGTATCAACCTACTCAACTTTATCCGGCTAATAAACACCCCTAGCAGGCCTAACAAAGATAACACTTCAGGATCCACTCTGGGCTGGATTTTTATCTCCCACCCCAATAAAATAGTCAAAGCAGGCACCCTTCCAGACACTGTGTATGATCATCTCCCTATTTACATCTGCTGCTCCACCGCAGCCCTCCAAAATCAACACCAGAACAAGTAGACAAGGAACCTGACTTCAACCCTCTAATCTTTACTAATATCCTCAAATCCTCAAAAACAACTGGCACATATTAAAAACTCTCCCACTAGACAATGTTGCAGAATACTTCAATACTACATTCCTGGATACACTAAATAGCCTTGCACCACTCTGTATGAAATGAGTCAAAACTCACTATGCTCCTTGGCTAACCAAGCCCACTAAAAATATGATGCACAGTAGAGATAAAATCTGGAAAAATTATCAAACTAGCAAAAAGCAGGACACCTTGACATACTTTAAACAGCTCCATAAACAGGTAAAAAAAGCTGGTGAATAATGACAAAAAAGCTCACCACACAAAACTGCAATCCAGCCATAAACAAAACCCCAAAAAGTTCTGGAACTTCATCTCATCCCTCCTGAACATTGGCACAAAAAACAATCCTTGTCTTCACGCTGACAAACATACTCATGAAATTGCCTCTCTCTTTAACTCATTCTTTATAAACTCAATAGCCATCATCTCTACCTTCCCTCATAGCAAAGACAGCTCAAGTGACACTCCATCACCAAAAACCTCCCCCACATATCCATCTCTACAAATACCATCTCTACCCTTGAACCTACCCCCCATTCGACCACCAACTTCACAATAAATCCCATTTCTATGACAACCATCAAATAATTACTCCTTAAGCTCAAACCCTGCTCTAACATTCCTGACAACTTGTCCACAACATTGCTAAGGATTGCAGCCAAAGCCACTGTATTCCCTATAAGCATCCTAATCAACAGATCCGTCCAAGAGCCTTATATCCCCAAGTTGTGGAAGAAAACCTTCATTCTCTCTCTTCACAAAGGTAGCAAAAAATATGATATCTCCAACTTTCAGCCTATCACTATCCCGTCCCCTATCTCTAGGATCTTGGAAAAGTATATTCACCTTTAGCTAATGCCCTATCTACTTCAGAACCACCTCTTCTCTTCCATACAACATGGGTTAAGACCTAGCCACAGCACTACAACTGCTCTTATTTCTTTCCTGGATACCATTAACAGAGATTGTGATAATGGAAAACTGTATCTACCATGTTCTTAGATCTTTCAAAGGCATTTGACACAGTTTACCACCCTTTGCTACTATCACAGCTCTCCAACTTTGGACTCTCTCCCACCACTCTCAACTGGTTCTCAAGCTATCTCAAAGACATACAATAGGCCATCAAATGGCAAAACTCGGTCTCCTCCTATCTTCACACATCTACTGGAGTCCTGGAAGACTCCATACTTTATCCCTTCCTATTCAGTATATTCATTAACAACTTTCACACATCAGTGACCAGTGGGGCCCTTATCCAATATGCAGACAACACAGCTGACTATATCTCTGAACTCCAACTCAAAACCCAAACAGCCTTCTCCACCATTGAATCCCGGATGCTTAAAAACCACCTAGCCCTCAACCTTAATAAATCCAAGATCATGCTTTTCACCCCCCAAAAAAGTAAACTCTATTGGACAATTTAATATCTACTCCCAAGCTAAAGCACAAATTGATATTGTAAACCACATAAAACTTCTGGGAGTAACCATAGATGAACAACTAAAATTTGATATTCACCTGCAAGGGACAACTAAAATTTGATATTCACCTGCAACAAAACATAAAAAAAATCTGAAACTTGGAATACTCTATAGGCAAAACCAGTTCCTTAGCCCCTCTTCCAGGCAAACATTTGCCTCTACTTACCTACTTCCTTCATTAATGTATGACACTCTTCTAATTAACAACCTCCAAACCAATCTAAAAGCCAAGCTTGAGACTTGTTACAATAAAATTGTAAAATTCGCAACAAATTCCAAAAACTTCTCCCATCACTGTACTGCTCATCTTGCTCTAAAATGGCTGGAATTTCCAAACTACCTCAAATATCTACATCTTACTACTGCTTTCAAACTTATCTTTAAACCCCCTGCCTGTCCTGCCCTTAGTTCTGTCTTCACTTTTTACCTCCCAAATAGGCCCCTTAGATCAGAGAATCAGTAACTTCTTCACTAACCTGCCACCAGGCCAGATTCTCTTCTCATACTCTTTAGCCAAGAATTGGAATGTTTTTCCATTAACTATCAGAACAATCCAAAATCCTGTCCATTTTAGGAATACAGATGTAGTTAAAATTCCTATATATTTTAGTATGGATACTAATATAATTGTGGAAATTTATAAGAAGCATTGGGGAGTGCTTATGCTGGATGATAATATAAAGGATATTGTTAGTGACACACCTAAATTCGTTTTTAAAAATAAAAAGAACCTCAAACAGATACTTTGTCATACAAGAAAGGGGAAAGAAGATGATATTTCTGGTGTAGAGGATGTACATTTAGGGACAAGACCTTGTAACAGATGTAATCAATGTGCATACATTGATAGTACAAATGTATTTGTACATCCTGTCACCAACCACGTCCATTTGTTAAAAGAATCAGCAAACTGTGAAATGAAGAATGTGATTTATTTAGCTCGCTGTATGGAATGCAATGCATTCTATATTGGAAAAACGAATAGAAAATTAAAAGAAAGAATCAGGGAACACACTTATTATATTAAACTAAAAGATGAACGTAGTGCGTTAGCTAAACATATTATTAATACTGATTCTCATCACCACTTTAAGTTCACAGTTTTACAAATTATTAGTGTGACTGCTCGAGGTGGTAATATTCGCAATTATACAGAACGTATTGAAATGAAATGGATCATTAAATTTAGAGCTGACAAATTACCAGGCATCAATGATAAAATTCCATTAAAGCCTGTTTTGAGTAATAGAAGGCTGCAAGCACCTAAAAATAAATGAGCTGAAATGTGAATTTATAAGTTTATATATATATATATATATATATATATATATATATATATATATATATATATATATATATATATATATATATATACATATTTATGTTTTTACATATGAAATGATCTGAATGGTCCATGAATTTGATTGCAATATTAATTACATATGTTTTTACTATTTTACACATTTTTTATATGAGTTTGTATGCTGATTTTAAGTCTACACAATTTATAGTTTGAATTGCCTTTGATGAATTGTATGCTTATTCTATTATTGTGAAGTTTTTTCTGATTTGTTTAGTCATTTTTAATATTTTTATGTATTAATGTGTAGACAGGATGTGATGTAATGAATTTTAATGAGCAAAAAGTATTTAAAGTTGAGCAGTTATTTGGTTTACTAAGTCTGATGAAGCCTTAGAGGTGAAAGCGCTCACTGTGCACAATAAAATTAATTGAAGTTGAAGCTACGCTTTATATACTCTTTTTGTTTAGAACTTTTATCGTTGTAACTGCTGTTTTGGTGTCCAGAGCTGTGGTGTATCCCGTGGATGATCTTTTACATTTTATTGGCTTTGTTGCGTTTATTTTACATCCTCTGGGGATCGTTTTGCCTGCTGAGCTGCCGTTTTTTGATATTGCTGATTTTGTGTGTAGTGAATGTGATGACAACTTTGTATCCAATGTTGTTAAACAGTGCTATACTACCAAAGTACATAATTTTAATTTAATTGTACTTCATATTGTACTGAGGAGCTTTTCACCCCAGGCCTCCACTGAAACAGGCTCTGCACAGCCCAGTGGACTTTCTCAATTAACAACCTGAAAATAAATAAATAAGTGCACCTCTGAAGGCATTATACTATTAAGTTGTAAATAATAAAGTCTACTGAATTGAGCTTTGTGCAGCTCATCATAATACCTGGACCGCAACATGCAACAGACCTGACAGACAAATGCAACAGTACCATCAGGTAAGTAAATGAACTGTGTAAACTGATAGATTTAACAAACAACAGGTGTACATAGGCCTATAAAATGTTGTTATCCTCCGTGTATCACAGCTACCTCCCTGGTGCAGTAGTCAGCAGAGCTATGCCATCGGAAGCATATTCTCAGCAGTTTTTGCCACAGAACGACAAATGAACATAAGTATTCCCCACCATTGATTACCCATGGTGCTTTGTTCTGTCATGCAACAGCAAATGGAATACATACATCATTATACCGTGTATGCTTATAAGGATGTATATCAATTACTGGATAAACATCATCTACCCATCCCAATTACATTAAAAATATCATAACATAGGTCCTATGAGAGTTTTTTTTTTTTTTTACCACTATGTAGTATGACACATTAATATCTGTTGAATCAACCATTCTTGCCTGTTGCCATTATATTCTGAACAAAACAAAAAGGCACACACTACTGGATCCCAACATAGCAAATGCATGTAATTTTCTCTCTGACCTGTCTGAAACGATGAGATCACACACAAAAAAAAACATCATCAAAGTTATCTGACAACACACACTTGAATGGATAACCAGAGCATTGTATATGAATGCATATTATAAAGCTTGGCCTTTCCTTTTTCAATTGTAAACATTTCCAGTAAGTCAAACTGTTTACATAAATTCTGTTTTCGAAGCCAGTCTTGCCTGAAAGAATTCTCTTACTCACTCAGTAGTTACACCTTGGCAGAAACCTGCCTCACTGCTTAGCCCATACAAGCTGTATATCAACCACTGATGCCACAGAAATAGTTGTATCTAAATTGTCATGAAACACACAGTTGAACGGATTACATCAGCAGTGTGTTGGTGATGAATGGTGATGACTCCCCTAAAATGTAGTCTGGGAGTTGAAAAACATTAACTCATGATAGTGTTCAAAGTGTGAGTCTGCCATATCACCGTCTGCTAAGTAATCGAGCCTTGTCTGTCACAAATTCATTACTGGATTCAAACTCCTGACTATCTAGGTCCATTAACTGCTGATGCCATGGAAGAAATCATAGAGGTGTTAAAAAACACACTTGAAGGAATTACTTCAGTTGTGCATTTAAAGACATCTGGCTCTCTTAAAATGTGTTTGAGTGACTGAAATCCTTAGCCGTGCAAGTATTACCACTATGTTGAATTATCAATCTCACAACTGTTGCTGAAGCTACTGCTACCTAATTTCATTTATCTGTTAACCAACCCCAGTAATTAGACATTGCTGGATTTGAACCTCTATCCAACTAAGTCCATAGTCTAAAATGCTGTGTATTAACTACTTACACCACAGGAGACATTACAGTACAAGTCTCAGAAAGTGCACACTTCAGGAGATGACTTAAGCATTGTTTTTTGAATGCTTATAAATTCCCTAAAATCTAGTTTGAGGGCACAAAATTATTTAGCTGTGTTGATGTTCACAAAAGTGTGAGTTAGCCTTACCAGTCCTCTTTGTCTCTGTTGTCTTACACACATACAGTACTTATACTTTGCTAGATTTGAACCCCTGGATATTGAGCTGCACATTGTATAGAGCTGAATATTAGCCACTTAAAACATAGAAGTCTTACTACAAGTGTGAGATAGCACACATTTAAAAGGATGACATCATCACCATTGTGTTACAAAGCACATGTTTGGCCTGAAATTGAATGAAATTGTTGGGGGAGCCCTTTCCCCATGTCAGTATTTTCCCTAAGTGGAAGCATACACAGTAGATTTTTTTGGATAAGTCAGTCCTACTTGTCACTGTAATCACAGACATTCTTTTCAGTTAGCCATTGCTGGATTTGAACATCTAATTATCTAAGTTCACAATCTGGAAAACATTGTAGTAAATGTAGATGTCACAGGACAGGCCTTCCTACAAATGTTGAACAACACATAGTTGTCCTTTACATGACATATATTTGGGCAAATGGCCAATGTCATGTGACAGGCAAAGCATCAATATGTTGATCACAGCTCACAATATAGTGTAACAATAAGTCATATATATATATATATATATCACATAATTCACATACATTGTTGGATTTGTGAATATCTATCTATCTATATATATATATATATATATATATATATATATATATATATATATATATATATATATATATAGAGAGAGAGAGAGAGAGAGAGATAGATATATGGGTCTACTTCACTTACTCGACATCCCACGTAATCGACACGCAAAACATTGAGCCAACAACACTGACATTTAACAACACATACCCGAAACACATGATAGCAACACTTCAAAACCCCAACACACCTCCATAAAACATACACACAACAATACACACAAATAACATACAAAAGAAAAAAACAGCACTCGACATAAAACTACCTAGTTTGCCTCACTCACACTCTGCCCACCCGCTACACTAAACTAAACCCTTACCACTAAAACAAAACATACACTACAAAAAAAAAATCTAAAACACTTACCTTCACATTTCATGTTCTTGAAGGTGGACTATGCCCCCTGCACCCCCATGGGGGGTGTTGCCCCCATACTCCCCTGTAACATAAATATACCAACTCTGAGATTGCACTACAACGTCCACAAGACCAGATTTCCTGTTCCGCTCAAGTTGGACTGTCGACCATTCGGAAGTCGGCATTCTGACGTGTTGATCATCTGACATGTCAAGCTTTTTGGCTCAGTGTTTAGTGTGTCGGTCCACTGAGATTTCAGTAATCTCAAGTAGACCCATATATATATATATATATATATATATATATATATATATATATATATATATATATATATATATATATATTTATATATATATATATATATATATATATATATATATATAGAGAGAGAGAGAGAGAGAGAGAGAGAGCTACATAGATATATAGATATAGATAAATATGTCACATTATGGTGTATTGATTAGTTAAGTTTTAGGTAACAGTTACAGATGTAAACCAGAGGAGTACCACCCATGCATTCCTGACTGTCCATCTCAAGATCATTTTATTAAATTCTGGTGTTTTTATGAGATCATTGACAAGTGTGTATAGTATGCAGGATAGCTACAGACCATGCATGCAAAGCATATACACTTCACTCATTAGTATTCCTCTGCATGTATTATGCCTAAATGTACCAGCTCACTGGAAAACACTTGGAGGGATAATGTGCTTCAGTGTTGAATTATTCACATTTTGTGTATCTAGACTTTCCCACAGTGACTCCTCACATCTCGTCTACAATAATCCAATAATTCATACAGAAGTAATACAAACCTAAGTATTTCAGTCTGATACAACTGCTTACTGAAGCATATTGCTGGCAAATGTATTTTTGGGACCAGTGGTAAAGTATTAGCACATGCCTGTTTTTTTTTCAGTGTTTTAAATTAGAATGGAAAGTAATAGTGCTTTTGTTACTTGATGCCAAGTGTTACTCAAAGAGACAGTTCAGGCAGCTTGACATTTTTGTTTTAGTGATATTTCTGCCCATAGGTGTGTTGTGGTGATGTTTTGCATATCATCATTACAACTTAATGCCACGCTGATTACAGTACAGTGTTTAAAATAAGGAGCATGCAAAGGTAGGATACTGGTAGACTAATTAAGAAATAAGCAGAATCTGATGGGGGATCACATATCCATCTACTACTTCACCAGGTAAAACATTATAGTAAAGAAAATTTAAACTGATGATGTATATAATGTTGGATTCAAACACCTGCCAGTGTTAATCAACATTCTCTAGACCAGAGCATTATCTGAGAATGTATTCCTATCATATGATCAAAGTTTCAAAACATCAAAATTCATATTATTGAGACCATATGATCGAAGGGCAGCCACAGTGGCACAGCGCTTAGCATTGCCGCCTCACAGCAAGAGGTTCTCTGGTTCGATCCTTGGCTGGGGGTGTCTTCTGTGTGGAGTCTGCATGTCCTCCCTGTGGTTGCATGGGTTTGCTCCGAGTGCTCCAGTTTCCTCCCACATCCCAAAAACATGCTGTAGGTGGATTGGACACTCTAAAATTGGCCTAGGTGTGAGTGCGTGTGTGTGTGTGTGTGTGTGTGTGTGTGTGTGTGTGTGTGTGTGTGTGTGTGTGTGTGTGTGTGTGTATGCCTTCTGTGGAAGGTTGGACACTGGGCTGGCAACTTGACACTGTTAAAACTCCGCTGCCAATCATGAGCAGACAGGTGATCTGCTGTTATGACCCCTAACCGGGAAAAGCCAAAGAAGAGACCATATGATCGAAGTTTTGAAACACTGAACATAAAAGAAAAAAAGAAAAACAAAAGCTTTTTTTTTGACATTTTTGCAGGGGGCAACCCTCCCTGCACCCCTACACTCCCTGCTAATTAAATATACCAACTCTGAGATGGCACTACAGTGAGGAAAAGGGTAAATTTCCTGATCCTTGCTGTACAGCAATCTCCATTCAAAAAATGTGATGTTTCAAAACTTTGATCATATGGTCATGATCATATGAATTTCAAAGTTTTGAAACTTCAGTCATATAATAGGGATCCCTGAGAACACCACAGATGAAGCCATATTTCAGCTGGCAAAAATCACACAATTGAAGTGACAATGAGAAAAAATTGAAGCAAGGGACTATGAGTGCTTCAGATTTCCTAACAGTAATGAGCGATGAAACTTCCCATATAGTATAAATTAAACCCTGGAGCAAGTAATACATATAATGATTACTATCTCCTCATTTTGCTGTTAGTATTACTTTCTATCTTGAAGTGGGACCAATCACAGCAGCACTAAGAGTACCATATGAATGGGGTTGAAGGAAAATTCATCTTTTTTGCCATGGGATATGGCATGTCATTTACTGTCACTTAACATTGCTGCTTAATGCCAAGCATCATGCAAGTGCTGAGGACAGGGATAGAGAGTTTGGTTTATGGGCCATTTCTGACCATGTGTGTGGTGTGGTAATCTATTTTTAACCAGATTAAAGGTGTAAAATATGGTTGCTAGGGCAGTTGTGAGAACAAGGAGCAAGCACAGGGTAGAACACTGGGGGATTTATAAAGGAATGAAAAGGACTGTGGTGGGATAGCAACCAATCTTTCCCCTTTTTCATAGGCTAACATTGTATTTGTACAAAGAATTTGAGGAATTTGGATAGTCACACTGTAAATGGTGTGTGACAACAAATTGATAACATTGTGTGACCAATTTGGCCAAATCTCAAGTGTGTCATACAAATATAAAAGCAAAGTGGAGAGCTATGTAAGGGGTGTAATTTTTTTGTGGGACATATTGCCTTTTTCATTTTTTTTGTAAAGAAAGGAATGCTGAGGAAGGGATTTAGCAATAAGAGGGGTAGGAATGAAGGTTAAGTTATTTAGTAGGTGCACACATACATGACGTACAAGACAGACAGGGATAGTGATGGACAGAAAAGTTTGGGGATACCATGATTGGGGATATGCATGAGACCTCAGTGGGCACCCCCATTTACCATGAGTACATTTGGAATCTAGTCCTTGTCCTCTGAACTTTTACCTCTGTCTCCTGACCCATACAACTTGGGTAGTGCCAGATGGTGCAGTGATTTGGACATTTGTCCCAGGATTCATTCCATTCAGCCAATGCAGGCACCAAGACCCTTCCCCGTGATCACCTCCATCAGTCCTGTCAGCTCTTTTTGGATAACAAAATCACCACCCCCACAGTACACCAGCCCTTAAAACAGAGCTACCTGAAGCAGGTGGTGAGGGTAGTGAAGGAGTTGTGGAGGCAATGCTGCCAAGCTGTGACTCCAAAGTGCTGTGTGTCTGTACTGCAGGTGCTGGTGCTGCTGTAGCCTTCTGTGGTGGGAGGGCCATCTGAACACCTGTGGGTGGTGTAGCTTCTCATGCTGCTGGTTATCTCACACTTGGAATTATAGTCCAAATGTCATTAAAGAAAAGAAAACAAAGAGCTAGTGTGTGTGTTGGGGGGGGGGGGGCAAAATAGAAAATATTACAAATTGCCTTTACTTGTAATATATCCCAGTCCATGCATATTTCCACATTAGTAATTAGATTTGTCATACAGCAATTAGGAGATGAACCCAAATTTATACAAAGAAGAGCAAAAAACTTTAAAGACTTTTTTCAAAAGAAGTTAAATAAAAATAAGGCTGTGGAAGAAAGGAAAGGAATGGTAAAGTGTTTCAATTGTAATTATTGCCAATATTTATATATAGATAGTCATGAAATTACACTTGGTAAAACTTTAGTAGAAGTCCCAGGTAGATTCACATGTAGATCTAAAAATGTTGTTTATGTATTAATATGTGTAGAATGTAGCTCCTTTTATGTAGGTAAAACTAAAAGAGAATTATATAGGAGAATTTATGAACACCACTATGCCATTGGTAAGGGTGATGTAAAAAACGCTATGGGTAAGCATTATGTGGAAAATAGATGTAAAATCAACTTTAAGTGTTTGGTAATAGATTCAGTGCATCCTAATGTCAAAAGTATTAATGTAGAAGAAGAATTAGGGTGGTTGGAATACTGCTGGCAGGTTAGATTAAATGCATGTTTCCCCCCAGGACTTAATAATAGAGAATAATTTATTATGTATTTAAAAAGGAAGGGACTGAAGCATTAGGGATTTTAGTTAGAGGTATTTGTCAGCATTAGGCTGACTGTTGTTTTAAGAACTGCTATTTGAGCTTTTAATGATTCATTGCCAATTATGTTTAATTGACTGCTATTTTAGTATTTAAATAGGTTATGTGTATGTATAAGCCATTAGTCTGAAGAAGTCTCCAGTGCAGGAGACGAAAGTGCTTACTTTTGGCTTGTATTTTACTGGAATATTGTCCTGAACTTTTGGATTAAATCTTGAACATTATTTCCTGGTGCTGCCATCATTTTTTTGCTGTTTTGGATTCTGATTTGGTTAATAGCATGCTGCTGTATTTCAACATCTTTATGATATCACTAGAAAAACTGAAACCGATGCCTTAGCCGGACATATACTGGCAATGGGGACACAACATGAGTTTAGGTTTATAGTCATTGAATTAGTAACACCAACCTTAAGAGGTGGGCCATCAGAAATAGAGTGGAGAATAAGGAGATGGAATGGATTATCAGGATGAGGGCCAACATGGGTAAGGGCTTGAATGACAAGCTATCCATTCCACCAGTTTTGGTGAACAGGCCCCTACTAAGATAAATATTCTCCACAATAGTTTTATATGTATATTTTATACACACATATATTTTTTATATATATTTTATGCCTTTGATACTCATTTTTATGTTTATGTGATTTCATGTTTTAGTATGTCATTGTATTTTTAACTGTTAATTGAGCAATTTAATCGTTGCAACGTTTTATTGGCTAG
Source organism: Protopterus annectens (assembly GCF_019279795.1). Classification (NCBI taxonomy): domain Eukaryota; kingdom Metazoa; phylum Chordata; order Ceratodontiformes; family Protopteridae; genus Protopterus; species Protopterus annectens. The sequence goes on along the minus strand of NC_056744.1, from coordinate 427,539,727 downwards.
CTGGTATTTAAATAGTGGGAAGTACTTTGTTTGAATTGTCTGATGAAGCAGCTTGGCTGCGAAAGTGCTCACCCTTGGATTAAAACTTGTGAAACATTTATTTTCTGTGGTTTGGTGCTCTTGATGTGTTTTCTTATTACCTGTTTTTTTTTTTGCTGGAGTACTGATTCATCTACACAGCCAATTGGTTTTGGACTTTTATATATATATATATATGTGTGTGTGTGTGTGTGTGTGTGTGTGTGTGTGTGTGTGTGTGTGTCTGTGTGTGTGTGTGTGTGTGTGTGTGTGTGTTTGTGTGTGTGTGTGTGTGTGTGTGTGTGTGTGTGTGTGTGTGTGTGTGTGTGTGTGTGTGTGTGTGTGTGTGTACAGAGAGAAAAAGAGAGATAGATATATAGATACAGATATATATTTTATTGTAAAGGTTATTTGCATTAATACATGCTATTGCTTTATTCAGGTGTGGGTAGTATATTGTAATAAGTACTTTGTATTTCTTCTATTTTTCTGATTTTTGGGAGTATTCACTTTGGAAGTGAGACTGGCACAAGCACTGTGGATCTCTAACTGCCTGATTTTGGAGGATTGGTAGCATCTGATAAGGATGGATGTAATAAACAGCATATTCTGCAATTGCAGAGGGTATATCAGACATAGAGGGTGCTGCTTCCCCATCCCCTCCCCACAGTATGGACACAATCATTATGCCTACACATGCCCATGACACAAAACCATCTGAGAGTGGACAGGTTGATGGTGGCACAGTTGATTAGGGTAGTATGGTTACCCCATTTGCAGATCTAGTACAATGTCTCCCTAGCATTTGCAAGGGCGAAGTACCATTAATGGGTATTAGTAGAGATGCTCAGAGAAGACCTGCCTGCCTCCTAATGTAGATGTGTCAGTATCTGCCAACCACTTTATGCACAAGATCTTTGTGGAGACTAAGACAATTTCTACTAGGGCCTCAGAATAGATAATCAGAGTACAGCATGTCATGCATTCTGACATAAGAGGTAGTCAGAGTACTACATGTCACACATTCTGACATAACAGGTAGTCAGAGTACTACATGTCATACATTCTGACATGAGGTAGTCAGAATACTACATGTCATACATTCTGACATAACAGGTAGTCAGAGTACTGCATGTCATACATTCTGACATAAGAGGTAGTCAGAGTACTGCATGTCATGCATTCTGACATAAGAGGTAGTCAGAATACTGCACGTCATGCATTGTGATATAAGAGGTAGTCAGAGTACTGCATGTCGTGCATTCTGACATAAGAGGTAGTCAGAGTACTGCATGTCATGCATTCTGACATAAGAGGTAGTCATAGTACTGCATGTCATGCATTCTGACATAAGAGGTAGTCAGAGTACTGCATGTCCTGCATTGTGATACAAGAGGTAGTCAGAGTACTGCATGTCATGCATTCTGACATAAGAGGTAGTCATAGTATTGCATGTCATGCATTCTGACATAAGAGGTAGTCAGAGTACTGCATGTCATGCATTGTGATATAAGAGGTAGTCAGAGTACTGTATGTCATACATTCTGACATAAGAGGTAGTCAGAGTACTGCATGTCATGCATTCTGACATAAGAGGTAGTCAGAGTACTGCATGTTTTGCATTCTGACATAAGAGGTAGTCAGAGTAGTGCATGTCATGCATTGTGATATAAGAGGTAGTCAGAGTACTGCATGTCATGCATTCTGACATAAGAGATAGAGTACTGCATGTCATGCATTCTGACATAAGAGGTAGTCAGAGTACTGCATGTCATGCATTCTGACATAAGAGGTAGAGGACTGCATGCCATGGATTCTGACATAAGAGATATTCAGAGTACTGCATGTCATACATTTTGACATAAAAGGTGGTCAGAGTACTGCAAGTCACACACACACACACACACACACACACACACACACACACACACACACACACACACACACACACTTCTTTTATGTCTCCTGTAACCCCCCCATATGCACACACTGTGCAAGTTATGATGACTGTTCCCCACCCTTTGCACAATTCTCTGATTTAGGTTTCCCTTTATCTGAAGCACAGAGTGGCCAGCTAAAGTTTGTTTGGTCAAATGTTATTAATGTTGTAACACCTTATTGGATGTAATTGTTATGATCAGGTTTTCGAACAACATCGAAATTTTGGCATTGTTTTTTCATCGTTAAGAAGTTAATTCACTCCCTTTGTTTAGGCATGTTTTAATTGGTGTCTACTTAGATTTCATTTACTGTTTATTCATTCCATCAATACGCATGCATTTTCTTGCTCCCCATATAACAAGTATTTTTTAAGTATTTTTAAGTATTTATTAAAATGTCCATTACGACATTTTTAGCAAGTTTAGTGTTTATTATATACAACATGTAGCACACAATTTATTATACATTTAATATATTATAACATTTGCTGTTAACACAATTCAACATAATATAATTATTCAGCAAACTATTAATTAATACACATATTTGCACATTCACTATCATTAGATTTTGATTTTAGATCTTAATGAATTATTTTTAGTCCTGTGGACGTATGGAATTAATCTTTTCAATGATGTAAAATAACTGAAACACAAAACACGGATTATATTATATTGGAATTTGTTGTATAATGTAATGTATACATATATACTTTTTATTCACTATGGCACTTTATATATTAGTACTTTTATTTATGTATTCATTATGTTGTATTATTTTTCAGTTGTTGGTTTTAAACAAAGTGAGATCTTTTTTAGTAATATTTACACACACCACGACACATGTAACACCAAGCGACTCATAAGGCACTTGCCTTAACATTAGGAACTTTTTAAGGCTCAGCAACCTAGAATCTGCTGGTTTGTTTTAGATTTTAAAGAATACAATTTTAAATAGCATTATTATAAAAAATTCACAGTACTATAACAAATTGTTTCTTGTTTTATCCTGTGAATCAATTCTAACACATGCACTAGTTCCACTTCACCGAAGAACAACTGCAACTACATGTTGTTTTAAATAGGACCTGAAATATGTAGCACTTTAACTTGAACTATTCAATTCAAATCATTAATTGTTTTTTAATTGTATAATTGAAATTGATGCTGTGTTATAAGCACACAGCTTCCTGCTTGTGGTTCATCTTGAAAAAGCCCGTCATAGTACGGGTGAAAGCGCTTGACTCACACTGTTTTTCTACTTGGATTTATACTGTGTTTTACCCTGTTTGTCTGTTCGTGCAGTTTTCGTTTGTTTGGCATCGCAATTAAAGAACTTGTTCATTACATTTGGAAGATTTTTTTGTATCCCGTTGAGAAGAGTTTATTGGATTTCAGTGCTTCTGCATATTTTTCTTTGCTGTTTGGTCAAATGTTATGTTTTCATTACAGTATCTAATAATTTCCAGTTTTGTTTAGTCTGCTTAACTTCATTAGTTTTATTGGTTGTACTGGTCATAGTTGTAGTATCAGTAGCAGTGGAATTAACAGTAGTATTAGTAGCACTAGTAGTAATAACAATAGTATTAGTAGCAGTAGTACTAGTAACAATAGTATTAGTAACAATATTAGTAGCAGTAGTGGTACTATGGGGTGTCTGATTGGGCTGCTTATATCTTTTGTACAATAATAAGCAGGCCAAACATGTTTTGGCAAAATAACTTTCTTCTTTCTTCTCTTGGATGGCAGCTTGTCAGTTGTGGCTTAAATAATTGTTTTCATTTGTAGTCATAAGGTTCTGTTGATATACTTGATCATCTACCAGTAAGGATGATTGCGGTATTGCCCTTCCGTCTTGTGGGTTTGTTAGACATGGGGCTGTTTATGCTTAATGCACAGGGTAGAAACATGATACATATGCAAGTAAAATATTTGTTTTCTATTTAAAAGCCTCATAGTTGATATATATTTGTTGTATATATATATATATATATCAGCCATGTATAATACATATGACATTATTGTATAGCTGATCATAATTTGATTTTACTGAAGCACAGTACAGTACATAAACATAGATAAAGACTGTTGGTCATTACAGCTTCATCACTCACTTTTCTTACTGCTGCTGACAATGTCATACACTGGAGTTGCCTATGCCTGATGCTTAGAGTAGTCAACCATTGCATGGGTAAGTAAAAGGTGGTATGGTTGCATGCATCAGTGTTAATGTTTATATGTGCTTAGCTCCTTTTTTAATTAAGAGGTGTGTGGGTACTATTTTCTGCAACCTAGCCAGTGCCATGGTATATTGTGAATGCCTCCATCTGCCATGATCATCCCAAGCTGCAAGTTCCTCATCCTACCCCTTATCAATGTTTGCTGCCCCAGCCAGTGATGCTGGCAACGCCAGTCCCTGTCCTGGGACACCCTACCACAACTACTTTTGGAGTATGATGGTATGCAAGATGGCACAGACAGCCAGTACATTGTCAGATGTGAAGGGGTTTGCCTCCACATGTATATAGACATTGGAAACATGATTTGAGCTGGTCAAATACATACTCTATGATATTTCTAGTCTGTATGAGTGTATTGTTGTAACCTTGTTGAGGGGGGTTGTGTAAGTAGCTCATGGGAGCAGTGAGCCAAACTTGAGTACTGCAACCCACTTGATATCCTTGTGGAAACCTTAGGTACAGGTCATAGGTGTGCCATATATGGTAGTCATGGAAACAACCAGGAGGAAGTGCACACACATTATAAATGATACCTTGTGCATTACAGACCACCTGACATTTTGATGGAGTGACAACCTTTTCTGTTTATGTACCTCCCTCTCAGTTCACCAGGTGGAGCTTTTATTTCTACATGGGTGCAATCTGTGGGCCCTAGTACCTCAGGAGAATATGATATGGCATAGAAACTTTGCACAGTGGTAGCGCTCTCCTCCCAGACACTTGGAAATCAGATGTACTCTCTCATATGTTGCACCATTACACTGAGGAACTGGTGGAGTATTCTTGAGACAGAGGCTTGTGATACCCACACTATGTCTGTTGTGGGTCACAGTAAAAGCCCTTTAGCTAGCAAATGTAATGCTACACCTACCATAGTTTCCACTGGAATGGGTTCTCCATAATTACCATGAAGTCCCAGGTGTGGATGACAGATGTCTACTATTTGTTCTATACTATCCTTGTCCACTCTATTGCAATGTATTATTTCTATCTGATGTAGTTTATGGTAGGTCAAATGTGGTGTGAGCATCTTACACCTTTTAGGCTAATGTCTGGCAGCAGCATCTTGTATGAGGTTTTGTTGCACATATAGATACCTAACATTTTTTAAAGTTTTCCTGTGGCTGTACTCTAGCATCTGTTGGAATTCAGAGATAAAATGAGAGCAACATAGTCCTGCCCATTTTATACATTTTATAAATTTCTGAATCATTCTGCCAAGCCTTTTTCGCTTCATTGGCATATTTGTCTGCTAATTCTTGTTTTGCAGCCAGCTGCAATGTGTACTACTGTTTAGAAAATTACTAACTGCTCGGTCATCACTGCTTGTCACCCACATGAGCATAGTGCAATGTGCAGGCATTCATGAATCCTCAACAGTCTTTTTTATAAGTACAAAGGAAATTATTTCTTTGCAAAGAAAAGAACAAACAACTGAAAGTTTATACTTTTACATTGGGATATGTATATTTGGAGCTATTCCTAAAGAACTATGAGGCCTAGGAAGGATAATAGGATTACTAAAGTTGGTCTTGCAGAAAATAAACGGTTTCTAACTGGAAAATGAAAAAGTGAACACTTCATTTCTTTATTTCATTTCCACTGAAAGTTAAGATGGTTAAAATAAGTGTGTTATTTCAGAAGTCCCAGAGTGACGCACATGGCAGAGTGAAAAATGCAGCTTCATGGAATTTACTTATAAACAAAGCTGTTTGATGAATGTTCTCTTGTAGCCTGCTGCACATTTTTGAACACACTTCTGTATTAGCATAAAAATATTATTATAGGTCACTCTTCTGGTAGTCAGCCAGGTGCAATCCATCTGCAGTGCAATAATGTAATTTGTGTTAAGCAGCTAAGTACAATCATTAAATAGAGGTTGGCAAGGAAAACATTGTGCTATGACCAAGAAAACAGTAACATTTTAATTATGCCAGGGATAACAACAAAGAGCCACTTAGCTTTGAAGGAATGATCCGCATGGTGAAGATTCTGAGAATAAGGAATGAATGAGCTGATGGGAGCACACTAGAAGTGAAGCCATTGAGTAAGTCTCATTAGGGTTACTGCACATCTTGGATTGAGTTGGACAGTCATGGCTTAAATCAGTGTGTCCAGTAACCCACATTAAGTGGGTGTGGGACCAATGTTTGCCATCTCATTGTTCAGAAAAAACAGCAGCTAGTAAGCTAGTAGTGCTGGACTGAAATTCTGCCTCTGCCTGTCTATTAAAAATACAGCCTCAGATTACTTTCATATTTGTTTTTTAAATGTATAACTTCTCATTCCTCTGATTAATTCAGACTATAAACTCACATTAGTTGGCTGTTGCCTCAGATGCTGGAGCACCACATGGACTAAAAAATGTACAACTGGATAAGCCACCTAGAAAGTACACTTCTAAATTCAGAAGAATCAGAGTATTACAGACACCAGAAAAGATCTTGGCTGCACGCTGTGTGTTTTGTGCCACTTGCTGCAACTGACTTCCAAATTTGAAAACAATGAAAAGTAATGGCATTCATCTTGCAAAACGTTGTGGCCTTGTCTTGAGTGAATCCAGGTCAGCAATGTTGGGACTAAAATACACCTATATCTATCTATCTATCTATGTATCTTATGTATCTGCCTAAATATATATATATATATATATATATATATATATATATATATATATATATATATATATATATATATATATATATATATATATATATATATATATACACATACACACACACACACACACACACACACATATATATATATATATATATATATATATATATATATATATATATATATATATATATATATATGGGTCTACTTGAGTTGGACGAAAGACCAAAAGATCGAAATCCAGAATGCCGAGATGAAAACAATGAAACCATAGAACACTGAAAAGCACGAAATTTAAAATCCCAATGTTATGGGAGTTTGAATTAGCGCTTTTTGTGTTCTGCTGTAGGTAAATGTGTGTGTGTGTGTGTGTGTGTGTGTGTGTGTGTGTGTGTGTGTGTGTGTGTGTGTGTGTGTGTGTATGTGTGTGTGTGTGTGTGTGTGTGTGTGTGTGTGTGTGTGTGTGTGTGTGTGTGTGTGTGTGTGTGTGTGTGTGTGTGTGTGTGTGTGTGTGTGTGTGTGTGTGTGTGTGTGTGTGTGAGGGTGTGTGTTTGCCTTGTGTGTCTGTGCGATCTCGGAGTTAGAATATTAAAGTAGGGGGTGTGTGGGGGACTTGCCCCCCTGCCTATGATTAGTGTAGGGTGTTTTGTTTAGTAGTGAGGGGCAGTTGTGTGTGTGTTTTTATGTGTTATGTGTGTTTTGTAAACTTACATGTTTTTCAGTGTTCTGGGGTTTCATTGTTTTCATCTCAGTGTTCTGCGTTTCATTCTTCTGCTCTTTCGTTGTTACGAAGTAGACCTATAAATATATATATATATATATATATATATATATATATATATATATATATATATATATATATACTATCCATATAAATATTACTAGTTAAAATCCAGTTTATCAAGTTTAAAAAAGTAAATCAAGAATCCTTGAAGAAAACTGTTGTAACACTGTCATTGTAAATTTACTTTCTGAGGGGGAATTTTTGCCTCAAGTCACAGGACAAAAATTGTTTCACGTATCCTGCAACAGATTGTCATTCACCAAGGTCTTGACTATAACAATGAAAGCCATGCTACTAACTGAATGTAATCACAGAACAGGAACTGCATTCCACTCCAGTCAGTATATTAACTTCAGCAAGCTAGAAGTACAGAATTCTACTAAATAAAAGTCAACATGTAATTACATGTGGTTTATGACCTGCTGTGCCTTCTTGTCTGAGTTTGTATCTCAGCATCTGCTAGTTTTCCTACGAAGGTTTCTTGTGGTGGTTTCTCTTTCCTGACGTATTGACTTATGACACTATCTTCAGGATCAAAAATATTATGTTTCTTACTCAGGATATGGTGAGGCTTAGTGAAATGGCAGAAGGTCAAATAGATGCGCAGATATTGCATACTAATGTGAATGCAGTAAAATGGTGCAAAGATGTTAGCTAACTTAGAAGTGATACAGTTTGTGTAGTAAATATATTTAAGATGAAATGAGAGGTAGATGGATTTTAGGCTGATAGGTTGTGGATTGAAACCGCAGTAGCCTGCTTCCAGATGTCACGGATGGAGTCAGTTTTAAATGTTTGTATGAGGAATGTGCATAGAGGTATACTTCCTGATAGCACAAACTGGACTTCCTGGTATCTCATCTGGTCCCGTAAACCTGATGTCTTTGATCTTACTGAGAACAGAGGTAACTATTTTAGATGTAATTTCAAGTGGATTGTTTTGCTTGGAGGAACAGTGGATGTGGTTCCCCTTTCTGGTCTGAAATTTCCTCCAAATCTGTTTGGTGATGTGTTGTGTCTTTTGGTTCAGTTATGGTGATATATTTTGTTCTAGCACACAATGTTCCTGATCCTTCACATTCATAAGCAGACCTGATACCAGTGGTGTACTACAAGAATCTGTGCTGGTCCCTCTACTGATAGGACTGCATTTCTCAGAATTCTAGGTGAAAATAGATGGTCTGTGGTTTATCAAGTTCTCTGATGACTGCAAACTGGGTGCAGTCATTGAGTCCCCCAACGATGCTGACATACTAAAAGGGCTTACACAGACAAATGATTGATGCCACATTCTTAAACTAAACGCAAACAATGCATTATTATCCCAAATCACAGTACTAACAATACCCTCCAAGGTCAAACCCTGTGGTGAGAGCACAGTTGTTAACAACCTTAACTTCGACCACCATGTGTCCACAGAGGTAAGAAAAGCCTTTTATGTTACAAATCCCGTAAGGAAGGGCATCGTATCCAGAGCAAAGAGTGCTATAACTCCCCCACTAATAGAGTACAACACTCCCTTCTTTAGGTACCTGCAGCAGCTGGAGAGACCTCAGAGGTTACTCACCAAGAAAATTCAGGGTCTTCAACAAATGACCTACATGGACAGACAGAAGGCTCTGTCACTGTACTTTATATTTTATAAGCTTCTGAGAGGTGACTTGTGCCTGCCTACAGAGCATTCTCAGACCCTGCCCTAATGGAAATGCTCACATCTGCAACTCAAGTGGGACAAGATTCACTCACTCTAGGGATCTTAACCCAGTTTGTGAAAATAACAGGACATGCTAGAGAGACAGATATGTGTCCCAGAGGTTGAACAAACTCCCAATCCACTTAAAGCAGAGCTCCTCAATGACCCTATTTAAGTGTAACATAGACAACTGGATGGGTGACCGTAAAATTACCCTGGGGGTGTCACCTATGTCCATGCTGAATAAGGGCAGTTGGTATTGATCATATTCAGCTAAATATAGACCATATAACTTGGTCAATAAGGGAACAAGGAGATAACAAGACTTATAAAGGACTTAGGGCCTAGTAACCTCCTATGAACCTATGAACCTATACCTCTCTATCTATATGGGTCTATAATGAGATATTGCATACTAATGTGAATGCAGTAAAATGGTGCAAAGATGTTAGCTAACTTAGAAGTGATACAGTTTGTGTAGTAAATATATTTAAGATGAAATGAGAGGTAGATGGATTTTAGGCTGATAGGTTGATAAGCTTGTTGAACAAGTTCAAGGCCTACTGCTTACTGATAAGTTTGATGCACTGTAACCCAAGAATAAGCTCAAGACCTGCTCCTTATTGATAAACTCAGTATTCTGTACCACACAAACAAGCTCAAGTCACTGTACCCCAAAAATAAACTCAAGGCCTTCTGCTTATTGATAAGCTCAATGTTCTGTTCCCCATGCTGGAACTTAACAAGTGCCTATGTAGTCATGGAGCTCCTTAATGAATATATGGACTGAATGGGTGGCTTTGCTTAACAAAGAATGTTTATTCTAAAGGTTTGGGAGTTTTTCAGACATGAAACTGTTATGTTTCATGACACCACTGTTGATGTTAAATTTTATTAAAGTCAAGTGCAATCTTGTGTTCAGGTCACCTCAAAGTATTCTAAGAAAACAATTTTAGACAAGTGGCCATTTAATACTTTGTATGCCAGATACAGGTGTCTTCTAATAAAGTGATAAGATACAAAAGAAAGAGAAATAGTTGCTATAGTCTTTTGTTACGCCTATAAAACAAACCTTGAAATCATTTAATGTTTTTGTGAGGACTTCTACAATGTCATCAGGTGGTGTGTGAGTAGGTTGTAGAACAGGGTATATAATTCTATGATTGATCCTAAAAGAGCTGTATACAGGAAAATAGTCATTGCCTTGGCATATCTGTCAGACTCATGGAGGAGCGGGGCTAAAGCCATACGCTTAGAGGATGGAGGCAACTGTATGGGCATAAAATGAAAGGTTAGGTCTGCAATGAATCCAAGGTGCATTACTATTTTGTCAGTTTTTAGTTGTTGTCCTTTAGTATTATATTAAGATTCAATGAGTTGAAAGATGCAAGCATGCCGCATTTGTTTTTTTTTTCTTACATTGAAGGCAAGGTCATTTTGACTACTGTATCTGCATGCAATGGTAACTGCCATTTGAAAGCAGGTGATGTTAGTAGGGTTAAGGAAAATATTCCCTGCTTTGTAGTCAGCTTTATATTTGGTGAACCAGAAACTGATGTCATTCTTTTGCCTGACCTTTACTCTTGACCAGTACATGGCTCACATATCTGCAGCCAATGGGATAATTTATTCTCTGTATGTAGCAAGAGCTAAACATTCACTCCTCAGATCAGATAAAGAACCCTAAGGACAATTTGTTACAGGACCAGGATGAAAACCAAATTGCCTCATTTGTTCATTTTCATAGAAAGTTGAGTATGATGGAGCAAGACATTTTGTGGAACTGGATGAGCAGTGCAGCGGTTAACTTTGTCACCTCACAGCAAGAGTTTCTCCGGTTCAATTCTTGGGTGGGGTGCCTTCTGTGTGGAGTTTGCATGTTCCCTGCATTTGTGTAGGTTTCCTTCAGGTATTCTGGGTACTCTGTTTTTCTCCCACAATCCAAAGACATGCATCTGGAGTGTTTCTCCCTGGGCCTTCACTGAAAATAGGCGTTGTTCTAGTCAGACGTTCCTGGTCAACAAATAATAAATAAATAAAAAATATGATCCTATCTCTTCTTCCATCAGCTGTTGATATGTCACTGGATGATCTTGCCTGTGGAAAGCCCTGCAAGTTCCTGCATAAGGACTTTTTATATTTCACCACAGCAGAGGCTCCTCTACTATGAGCTTTTACCTGCAGGACTTCATAGGCCTCTCTATAAATTAGTGGTGCAGCTGCTTCACCAGCACCTTCCCCCAACAATGGGCATATTAAATTCAAGTCATCTGAGTCATAAATAGGGCTTTATCCCTCTGTACTAAAGAACCAGTCCTGATACAAGAGTCTGTTTTAACATCTGAGAAGCAGATGCCAAAAAAAAAGACTGACCCCAGGACATTGTCTTAAGGGGCACGATCATTAATAGTTCTTTTACTCTTATTTGTTCATGTATGGCCATGTAGCCAGCTGTAGACCCAAGTTATTATGGTTTGACATTTCGATTTCTGAGTTAATCTATGATTCCATTGTGGGGTACATTGTCAAATATTTTAGGCAAATTTAGGTAAACTACATGGACAAATAAATCTTCACTCAAGGCAGCAGTCATACTCTCAGAAATGTATAAGGTTAAGCATAAAAGATCTACTTTTGAGAAAAAAGTACCAGGTTAAATTGCAGAGAAGAAACAGTCTTGTAAATGTTTAAGTTTCATGATAAGTCTCACCATAACCTTATAGAAAATGCTTATGACTCTGAACAATATGTAGGTATTGGAGTCTGAGAAAAGGCTTTTCTTGTGGATTGAGACCGCAGTAGCCTGCTTCCAGATGTCACGGATGGAGTCAGTTTTAAATGTTTGTATGAGGAATGTGCATAGAGGTATACTTCCTGACAGCATAAACTGGACTTAGTGGTATCTCATCTGGTCCCGTAAACCTGATGTCTTTGATCTTACTGAGAACAGAGGTAACTATTTTAGATGTAATTTCAAGTGGATTGTTTTGCTTGGAGGAACAGTGGATGTGGTTCCCCTTTCTGGTCTGAAATTTCCCCCAAATCTGTTTGGTGATGTGTTGTGTCTTTTGGTTCAGTTATGGTGATATATTTTGTTCTAGCACACAATGTTCCTGCTCCTTCACATTCATAAGCAGACCTGATACCAGTGGTGTACTACAAGAATCTGTTCTGGGCCCTCTACTGATAGGACTCCATTTCTCAGAATTCCAGGTGAAAATAGATGGCCTGTGGTTTATCAAGTTCTCTGATGACTGCAAACTGGGTGCAGTCATTGAGTCCCCCAACGATGCTGACATACTACGAAAAGGGCTTACACAGACAAATGATTGATGCCAAAGCCACATTCTTAAACTAAATGCAAACAATGCATTATTATCCCTTTTGGCAGAGGGGAAGTCCCTGCAAATCACAGTACTAACAGTACCCTCCAAGGTCAAACCCTGTGGTGAGAGATTTGGGAACACAGTTGTTAGCAACCTTAACTTCGACCACCATGTGTCCACAGAGGTAAGAAAAGCCTTTTATGTTACAAATCCCGTAAGGAAGGGCATCGTATCCAGAGCAAAGAGTGCTATAACTCCCCTGTACTCATTCCTCATCAGACCACTAATAGAGTACAACACTCCCTTCTTTATGTACCTGCAGCAGCTGGAGAGACCTCAGAGGTTACTCACCAAGAAAATTCAGGGTCTTCAACAAATGACCTACATGGACAGACAGAAGGCTCTGTCACTGTACTTTATATCTTATAAGCTTCTGAGAGGTGACTTGTGCCTGCCTACAGAGCATTCTCAGACCCTGCCCTAATGGAAATGCTCACATCTGCAAGTCAAGTGGGACAAGATTCACTCACTCTAGGGATCTTAACCCAGTTTGTGAAAATAACAGGACATGCTAGAGAGACAGATATGTGTCCCAGCGGTTGAACAAACTCCCAATCCACTTAAAGCAGAGCTCCTCAATGACCCTATTTAAGTGTAACATAGACAACTGCATGGGTGACCGTAAAATTACCCTGGGGGTGTCACCTATGTCCGTGCTGAATAAGGGCAGTTGGTATTGATCATATTCAGCGCTGTAAATATAGACCATATAACTTGGTCAATAAGGGAAAAAGGGGATAACATGGCTAGACTTATAAAGGACTTAGGGCCAATAGCCTAGTAACCTCCTATGAACCTATGAACCTATACCTCTCTATCTATATGGGTCTATATTATAACCTCGAAGGTTTAATTCTTTGAATGCATAAAGATCGAACTTTATGCATCAAAGTATTAAATCATCGAACCCTAATAAAATAATTATTAAAACAAAAAAAAATAAAACTAAAGTGTTACGCAGGGGGGCAAGCCCCCCTGCACCCCACACCCCCCTCTACTTAAATATACCAACTCCGAGATCGCACATTATTGAAGTAAACGGAAATCTCCTCTTACAGAGATTTCCATTTAAACGTTTGATGTGCGCTTTCAGTAATCTTGTGTCGACAGTATCATTTTCGATATTGTCAGACTTCGAGATTCTAATATAGACCCATCTATATAATATATATTAATATATATATATATATATATATATATATATATATATATATATATATATGTATCAATCTCTAATATTTATATATATATATATATATATAGATATAAACACACATGTATATATAAATATATATATATATATATATATATATATATATATATATATATATACATATATCTATATATATAAACACACACACACACACACATATATATAAATATAGATATATATTTTATATATATATATATATATATATATATATATATATATATATATACTACGTTATATATATATATATGTACATTTATATATCTATATAAAACATATATATATATATATATATATATATATATATATATATATGTGTGTGTGCGTGTGTGTGTGGGTCTATGTCAGATGATTGACTTTTAAAAAAATAACAAAGAGACCATAAGACTGAGTTTCCAAAAACTCAAATATCAAAAAAATAAAATCTACCTTTTTACATTTTTTGCAGAGGGGTAAGCCCCCCTAACCCCATGGGGGGGCAGCACCCCACACCCCCTGCAAATTCTATATACCAACTCTGAGATCGCATTACAGTGAGGAAAACAGTACATTTCCTGATCATCACTGTACCACGATCTTCATTCAAAAGTTTTGAGTTTTCAAAAATTCTATCATATGGTCACGACCATATGGAGTTCGTCTTTCTGAAAACTTGATCAACTAAGGACTCATATCTCTCTATTTATATATATATATATATATATATATATATATATATATATATATATCTACAGAGAGAGAGAGAGAGATATCTATATAAACAGCCCCAAAAATCAACAGTTATTAATAACTTTCATTTGTTACTCCTTACAGACCAGGAGCTTTGTTATTTTTTAATGTAATATAATTTTCCTAATATCTTCTCTTGTGAATTTATCTTCTAGACACATTCTTACTTTCTTAGGAATCACTTTTCTGACCTTTCTTTAATTCTAGTTTTCTTCATTTATATATCATTTTTCTTCATTTATATATATATATATATATATATATATATATATATATATATATATATATATATCCCCTGTAATTATTTACTGCCTAAATTTGATGATATTAGCCCCAATAAATAATTTGATTACTTATAGTTTTTAATATTAATTACCACATAATCTTGTGAAATTCTTTTTCTCCTTCTTGTCATTTGCCTATAATCTATTTTACCTTTTCCTGCTGTATTAGTACCCCTAGATCTTACACAGTCTTTCATTATCTTTGTTAAATACAGTGTTTCTCTTTACATTCATTACCAAACCATTTTTTTAAAAACTTCCTTCCTTTTTTTTATTTTCAAACTTTTCTTCATCCTTATTCCACATGTCAGTCCCTATGCTATCAAATGCCTTTATGTCAGTCTCTGCAGTAATAGACCCATGGTAACTTCCATCCTAACTTCATCCCAAAATCTACTTTACTCTTTCCTGTCAGCCAAAATAGAATCTATCACAGATTTACACTGACTGGATAAGAATTTATAATCTCCGTTCTGAATATTCTATTAAGAATTCCTATTGGAATATTCTCTACTGCCACTTTTTATTCCTTAGATAATCTGCATATGTTGCATATCCAATTCTTCATTAACATCTCTGCATATAATCACTTCCATCTATTGATATTCCGATAATATCTTGTCTAATTTGTTACATATGTCATCAACCTTATCAATCTCCTATTTACATGATGAATACACATTTATCAAGTTAAATTTTTTATTACCCTAAACAATTTAAATCACTAAAGATATCTCTGATTTATATAATAATGTTGTTATTAATACTCCATTTACTTAAGTTAGTGTCATTAATTCTGCTTCCGTTTTCTGTAAATTTCTTTCTTTTTGCCTCACTCTCATAAATGTTGCATCCATTAAAATGTATATCATACTCCAACACACTGCTAGTTTATTGAACATTAATGTTTCAAACTTCCTGATAAAGTCTTTAAAAGCTTTGTCTTGCTGATCATTTTTATTTTCTTCCCAATTCTTTGCTAAAAATCTTTAAATTTGCTTATTTACATTCTTTATATTAACAACCACATTACATTTACATGAATAACAATGGCTCCTATGCAGAGAAGTATACAAACATCTTATATAGATAGCCACTTAAGCAAATGTATTGACTTGGCAGTACCTGACAGAAATAAACCCAGGTCCTCTCATAAAAACAAACCACACTGATGGACTGCAAGTATAAATAAGTTATATAACAAAAGAAATAACCTGATATCTAAGAACAAGAAGGAACATAGTCAGCAAAGGAAAACTACCTTATACAATCTAAACAAGCAAATCAGAAACCTTGTAAGGCCCTCTAAAGCTAGTTATGAGACTAGGCTGGCATCCCTATCTAAAGACAATCATAAGGCATTCTTTAGCTATGTCCAAAACCTCAAAGGGAATACTCAGCTGTGTGCCGAACTTATAGTGGACTGTACCAGTCACACAGAATCTGAAGAAATTGCCAACCTGCTGGATGACAGATCTGGTGATAGTTTCACCCCCCCCTGTCCCCACCAGCCATACCCCATAACATGCCTGACACCTGTCCTCTACCATTTATATCCAAAGAACAGGTTATTCAAGCATTCTCCAAGGCCAACAATATGGCCTCTATGGGACCAGATAACATGCCGGGCTGATTCTAAACAATCTAAAAACAAGACCTAGTGGAACCACTTAGCTGTCTCTTTAACTACAGATTGAGAACTGGTTTTCTGTCAGAGGAGTGGAGAACAGCAACAGTAATCCCTGGGCACAAAAGGGTCCATCAATCAGCCATGAGAACTATAGATCCTTTAACCTGACCAGCCTTATCTGCAGCACCATGGAAAGAATCATCATGGACCTTATCAGTCAAGACATAAGCAACCCTCAAACCCTTGACCCAACCCAGTTTAGTTTTGTCAATGGTAGATCTTGCTTATTAAATCTGGTGAACTTTTTTGAGAAAGTCACCAAAGCCCTGGATGAGGGTAAAGCAGTACACACTATTAAACCTTGATTTATCCAAGGTGTTTGACATAATTCTCCATTCAGGGATCATTGAGAAACTCTTCCGGCTGGGTATCAACCCATTTTTCACTAGATGGGTAGCAAACCAGCTCACTGATAGAATGCACACTGTTAAAGTTGGGGAATCCACCTCCACCAGTTGACCAGTTTCCAGTGGTGTACCACAAGAATCTGTACTGGGCCCTCTACTGTTTGGAATTTATTTTGCGGAAGTCCAGTCAAAAGTTGATGGCCTGTGGCTTACTAAGTTTGCAGACAACTGTAAACTGGGAGCAATCATAGTGTCCCCAATGACATCATCAAATTACAGAAGGTACTGACACAGATAAATGACTGGTGCCAGGGCTGTGAACTGAAACTAAACCCAAAAAATGCCTCATTATCCCCTTTGGCAGAGAAGTATCCCCTGATAGTTGCAATATAGACAGCACCTCTCTAAGCTCAAACACAGTGGTGTGTGACTTGGGAACACAGGTTGATAACAATCTAAACTTCAATCACCACATGTCCACAGTAGTAAAGAAAGCTTTCTAAACTACCCATCTCATAAATAAGGGCATCACATCTAAGACCATGGAGATCATTACTCCGCTGTACTTAGCCCTTATCAGACCACTGATTGAGTACAATGCTCCCTTCTGTATGTACCTTACCAGACACTTGCAGCAGCTGGAGAGACCACAGAGGTTTCTAGCCAAGATAATTCATGGCCTCCAAGACATGACCTACATGGAAACACTGAAAGTCCCATCACTGTACTCTGTATCATACAGGCTGCTGAGATGTGACCTGTGCCTGGCCTACAGAGCGGTCTCGGACCCTGCCCTACTGGATATGCTGCACATCTGCAAATCAAATGGGACAAGAGTCACTTGCTCCCGAGATCTCAACCTGGTCTGTGACATAAATAGAATTTGCGTAAGAGACAGATATGCCTCTCAGAGATTGAAGGTCCTCTGAAATAAGCGGCCACTTCATGTGAAGCAGAGCTCCTCAATTACCCTATTTAAGTGCAACCTTGACAATTGAATGGAAAACCACAAATTCACCCCAGGGTGGCACCTATGGCCCTCATGGACAGGTGCACTTGGTGCCGCTCATAGTATTGCTCTGCAAACAATGACCATCTAACTGTGGTCAGTTAGAGTACTCAGGGTTCTTATGTGGCTAGGCTTGTAAAGGCCATAGGGTCTTTAGCCTACTAAGTTCCTATGAATCTATGAACCTATTTAATGATATAGTCAAAATTCCATTTCTCTCTTTTGACAGTTTACCAGATATATTTCAATATTATCAAATCTATTGTTCTTTTCATTCTTTTTGCTACACCACACACCAATTTGTCTACCCATTTAATATCATATTTATTTATATGTTTTTTCGGCACTGTTTCAAGAAGAAATTTTAACATAGTCTTCAATAGATTGTCATTAAACCTGTCTCCATAATATCAGTGTCTCTTCCTTTCTCTGTTTTCTTTTTTTCACTTGTGTCTTCCTCAACCCTTTGATCTTTTTTTCTATTATTTATTTCATCAACTTACCTTAAATGCTGCTTCCTCTCATCTTTATTTAATTTAAGTTCAGTCTTATTGTTAACATTTACCTCCAGACCATACAATCTGTAAGAATGACTGTAGTCCAAAATACATTGTACCATATTTCCTGAATATAATTATACCTCACTGTGAAACAACATTTCTTTCTCTTTGGATTTTACTGAAGTCTATGACTGAGCTAATTTTTCTTACACTAACTTTATTACATTTTTTTAAAATAAAGCTACTGGTTATCATTCTGTAATGGCATATAATATATGTGTCTATTTTAGTAAATAACAGTTTTGGAAAACTTAATTTCTCATCCATTTCTCTTTGTGCTTCAGAGTTGAACATATCAACTGATGTTACTTCTATTTGTTTTTATTTTCCCTCTCCTTTTCCTGTTTCTTTTCAGCATCACCACTATCACCCCATTTAAATTTTCTTTTATTTTTTGTAGTTTATTCCTTCTACAATTGCCCATTTTTTGTTGCTCACTATTTTTCACAGTCCTTATTTTCATTTTATTCATACATTCTACATTTCCACCTTTATTCTTTTGCCATACTTATCCTCATTGAATCCTTCATAAGTCATCATTTTGTCTCATTGTTTTTCTTTTTGTCTATCATTCCCTTTCCTTTGTTTTCCTTCAGTGTGCCTTTTGCCACATACCCTTATCTCCTTAATAACATAACATTAGTGTTTCCATTTTCAGTGTCTTCCTATCTTCTCATGTTCTGACCATTTCATATTTCAAATCTTATGTTAATCTATAGATAAAAATAAGGTTGCTTGTAAATCATTTTTAGCATGTTCATTGTCTATAAAATATATTAAATCACAAGATGATAATTTATTGACTTTTGTTTCTCTTGCATTTTTACTGTTTAAATTGAACATCATTTCTGTTAAAATGGCTTTTCCCACCATCATTTCTTTTGATTTCATAATTGTTTGTATCTTCTTTATCACTCAGTGATGAATGAAAATGTATTTCTAAATTCAGTGTAAAATTCAAATTCCCAATTGTAATTCCAACATTGATTCCATTCTATACTGTTCTCAATCTCTATAGCTTTTAAATGTTTTTTTCTGTCATTGTATCTTTTCCCTTGTCAATATTTTATCATTCCCTGCCCTTATTTCCTCTTCTTATTTACCTATTGTCTTTCCAATGCATTTTTGTCTTTCCTCATGATATTTTAAATCACTATTTTTTTAATCTACCCAAGCATTTCATTTACTGTTTTTGCTTTGTTCGTCTCTGTATCTGTCTATTCTCCTTTCCTCTTCTACTAACCATTTAGTCAGATTTTTGACTGATTCTTTCCTTCTCATGCACTTCATCTTAAATTATTAATTCTTCTTTCATTTCTTTATTTTCATTCTCCATACTCCCTTTTCATACCATGTTATATTTCATTTTAAAATCTCATTTTTGCTTTTAAAGTGCTCCTGTGTGTCTTTTAATTCTCCAGTTTCTGATTTATTTCTGTTTTAGTTTATAATTTGTATTCTTTCTTTTCTTTATGTTTGTTATCATCATTC
Organism: Protopterus annectens; assembly: GCF_019279795.1. Lineage (NCBI taxonomy): Eukaryota > Metazoa > Chordata > Ceratodontiformes > Protopteridae > Protopterus > Protopterus annectens. The sequence goes on along the minus strand of NC_056744.1, from coordinate 427,519,727 downwards.
AGTAACACTTTCTTAATCAGTCAATAAACTAGTGAGCCAGTACTCAAAGACTGTACTAAAACTTAAATAATTAGGTAAAGGACACAGGCAAAGGACCACCAATGAGTTTCCTTATGCTTAACCAATATATACCTTATTACCACATAACCACTCATAGGCCCATCCCACCCTCATCCTTCACCAAAAATGAAAGCTATGACCATTAGCATCAACTTTTTTGGTCTTAATTACTCTTGATAATTATTATAAATCCTTTATAACTTTGAAAATAACAGAGCCTTTAAAACATCACAATTTTTTACACATTTCCCATCATTAAATATCTCAGTGTTTAAACCTACAGCTGTTGAAACACCAAATATATTTTTGTAGGGCTATACTCATTAACATAATATGATTAATAACCCATGTATTTATCCCAGAGACCATATTGGCTTCATCTGCTTCTCCAACAGGACCAAAGAAAACAAGATTTGACCACAATTCCACTAACATGTCACGATTTGTAATTGGTAGGCCTCATGCATGGAACATTCATGCAGTCTTACTGAAACAGATTACTGGTACATCATTCAAGGGACATGTTAGAAAGTGAGGTTAACTGGTAGTCAGACTAGTATGTGTCCCAGTAAAACATGGGCTTTTGTTCCACTATCCCTCAAAACAGCAGTGTCCCATAACTGCCATAACACTAAATCATCTATGCTATGTGAGCATTTCACATAGTTAATATGCCACACAATATCAGGATAGTATTGTACAGTTTGAACTTAAATTTTATGTGTTAGGTAACTGAGGAATAGCAATATACACATTTATGCAGGTGATTGTGTGATGAATGATCTGTCAGGTAGCTTCTGTGGCTCAAAGGAGTAAGGCATATAGCTTGTGTGATGGTGTTCAGGATTCTAATCCTGAGATATCCAGATAATTTGCATGTGAAGTAGTAATACGTATTTTTTATGACTGTGACTCTTTGGGTGCTATACTAATATTAACCTATTTCACGTAGTAATTACACACTTGCACACTTCACCACAAATCTAAGACCTATTTAAAAAGTCTTAGCCAATTTGTGAAGCAGCAGTGCAGAAACAGGTACAGGGGTCACACTGTAACACACATATAATCCCAGCCTGAGTACAGCTAGGTGTGGGCTGGATTCAGTTAACAGAACAGTAAGTCTCTGATGTAAGCAATGCATCTCCCATTTGCCTGCTATGCAAAAAGTGCAAAAAATCCCACTGTGCTGTGCTTATACACTTAGTTAAGACAGGCGCAAATCCATTGCTCTTCACGCCATTTATTTTATATATATCTATATATATATATATATATATATATATATATATATATATATATATATATATATATATATATATATATATATATATATATATATATATATATATATATATATATATATATATATATATATATGTGTATATATATATATATATATATATATATATATATGTGTATATATATATATATATATATATATATATATATATATATATATATATATATATATATATATATATATATATATATATATATATATATATATATATATATATATATATATATATTATTAGCATGTTCATTGTCTATAAAATATATTAAATCACAAGATGATAATTTATTGACTTTTGTTTCTCTTGCATTTTTACTGTTTAAATTGAACATCATTTCTGTTAAAATGGCTTTTCCCACCATCATTTCTTTTGATTTCATAATTGTTTGTATCTTCTTTATCACTCAGTGATGAATGAAAATGTATTTCTAAATTCAGTGTAAAACTCAAATTCCCAATTGTAATTCCAACATTGATTCCATTCTATACTGTTCTCAATCTCTATAGCTTTTAAATGTTTTTTTCTGTCATTGTATCTTTTCCCTTGTCAATATTTCATCATTCCCTGCCCTTATTTCCTCTTCTTATTTACCTATTCTTTCCAATGCATTTTTGTCTTTCCTCATGATATTTTAAATCACTATTTTTTTAATCTACCCAAGCATTTCATTTACTGTTTTTGCTTTGTTCGTCTCTGTATCTGTCTATTCTCCTTTCCTCTTCTACTAACCATTTAGTCAGATTTTTGACTGATTCTTTCCTTCTCATGCACTTCATCTTAAATTATTAATTCTTCTTTCATTTCTTTATTTTCATTCTCCATACTCCCTTTTCATACCATGTTATATTTCATTTTAAAATCTCATTTTTGCTTTTAAAGTGCTCCTGTGTGTCTTTTAATTCTCCAGTTTCTGATTTATTTCTGTTTTAGTTTAAAATGTGTATTCTTTATTTTCTTTATGTTTGTTATCATCATTCAGTAACACTTTCTTAATCAGTCAATAAACTAGTGAGCCAGTACTCAAAGACTGTACTAAAACTTAAAATATTAGGTAAAGGACACAGGCAAAGGACCACCAATGAGTTTCCTTATGCTTAACCAATATATACCTTATTACCACATAACCACTCATAGGCCCATCCCACCCTCATCCCTCACCAAAAAAGAAAGCTATGACCATTAGCATCAACTTTTTTGGTCTTAATTACTCTTGATAATTATTATAAATCCTTTATAACTTTGAAAATAACAGAGCCTTTAAAACATCATAGTTTTAACACATTTCCCATCATTAAATATCTCAGTGTTTAAACCTACAGCTGTTGAAACACCAAATATATTTTTGTAGGGCTATACTCATTAACATAATATGATTAATAACCCATGTATTTATCCCAGAGACCATATTGGCTTCATCTGCTTCTCCAACAGGACCAAAGAAAACAAGATTTGACCACAATTCCACTAACATGTCACGATTTGTAATTGGTAGGCCTCATGCATGGAACATTCATGCAGTCTTACTGAAACAGATTACTGGTACATCATTCAAGGGACATGTTAGAAAGTGAGGTTAACTGGTAGTCAGACTAGTATGTGTCCCAGTAAAACATGGGCTTTTGTTCCACTATCCCTCAAAACAGCAGTGTCCCATAACTGCCATAACACTAAATCATCTATGCTATGTGAGCATTTCACACAGTTAATATGCCACACAATATCAGGATAGTATTGTACAGTTTGAACTTAAATTTTATGTGTTAGGTAACTGAGGAATAGCAATGTACACATTTATGCAGGTGATTGTGTGATGAATGATCTGTCAGGTAGCTTCTGTGGCTCAAAGGAGTAAGGCATATAGCTTGTGTGATGGTGTTCAGGATTCTAATCCTGAGATATCCAGATAATTTGCATGTGAAGTAGTAATAAGTATTTTTTATGACTGTGACTCTTTGGGTGCTATACTAATATTAATCTATTTCACATAGTAATTACACACTTGCACACTTCACCACAAATCTAAGACCTATTTAAAAAGTCTTAGCCAATTTGTGTGAAGAGCAGCAGTGCAGAAACAGGTACAGGGGTCACACTGTGTAACACACATAATCCCAGCCTGGAGTACAGCTAGGTGTGGGCTGGATTCAGTTAACAGAACAGTAAGTCTCTGATGTAAGCAATGCATCTCCCATTTGCACACTGCTTAGCAAAGTGCAAACAATCCAAAAAGTGCCACTGTGCATGCTTATACACTTAGTTAAGCAGAGCGCAAATCCATTGCTCTTCACCGCAATTTATTTTAAAAATTTATATATATATATATATATATATATATATATATATATATATATATATATATATATATATATATATATATATATATATATATATATATATATATATATATATATATATATGTGTATGTGTATATATATATATATATATATATATATATATATATGTATATATGTATATATATATTTATATATATATATATATATATATATATATATATATATATATATATATATATATATGTATATATATATATATATATATATATATATATATATATATATGTATATATATATATATATATATATATATATATATATATATGTGTGTGTGTGTGTGTGTGTGTGTGTGTGTATGTCTGTATTGCCCTACATACCCAGATCATGAACTGAAAAGCTGCTCTACGACACATGTAATGTTGGACAAAGGACCAAAAGGAAGGGCTCAACATTAAATAATGCACTTACAAAAATGTGGAACTGCATAGAGTAACATATGTTGCAATTGGGGGACTTTTGGGACATCTGAAGTTCAGAGTTCTGGCAGTCTTCTCTCACGTCATGTATAAATGATACCCCATTTGACAGCGAAAAGCAAATTAGTTTGAAAAAGACATATTAGTCAAACCTGTGTACTTGCTGCAAACATCTGGACAGTGGTGAGTCATACCACATCTCCCTAAGACAGCATATGGAAAGCTTGAAAATGTACAATCAAGCACTCTTCCCAGTCTAGTGTCATTACCTCATTCTACCTAATCCAGGGAGAACATTTGAGAAGGCCAACCCAGTTAATTTCTGCTCCTCCTTTCCCTTTTTCACTTTATAAAACAAACAAAAAAAATTCTAAGCTTGTTTCCTGCCTTTCCTGTAAGTCATCTAGTCCAGATGCAGATTTGCTGTATCCAGGACTGTTTGTAAGATTTTGAGCCCCCAAGCCTTTCTGTGTTGGAGGGAAGCCTTCTAGCTTAATTTTGTTTCTTAGAACTAGCCATTTTTATAGTTTCAGCACTCAGATCTGTTTCTTTGAGCTCAGCACTTGTTCAGAACTCATTGTAAGCACTAAATAAGCTACAAAATTACTACAGCAATCAACTTTCCTCACTTGTCTAGAGGAAAACAGTTTCTAGTACTTAATAAATAAGCACTTATCCAGGCATGTCTAAGGGTCAGCTCCCAGTGTTTTCTCCTGTTTAGCTGATTAATCTGGGTATCTTGGGGCAATGCAGCAAGTGCCTCATGTACACAGACAACCCTCTCCTCCTACCACACAACACTACAACCTGTGAGAGATGCACTTGCACTTATATAGCCAAACTGGAAGCAAAGCTCTCGTCACCCAAGATGGGACTAGACAGTCAAGAGAAGAAGGTAAACAGGTGCACCACACCACACTCATGACATAGTCCCTCAAAACCTATACCACCAAAACACACACATAGCCACACAAAACACATACCTACATTTGCGGAGGCTCTCAGTAAAAATCTGCTCAACCAACAGAGACCTCCAAAGCAGAAACACAAGCAACCTCACCCCCCAACACAATCCAAATGACACATAGACCATAAACTCAGTGTGACACTCAACCACAGCCCATAAGACATAACAATGTACCCAAAACTCTAGTTATAGGTGACTCTATAGGCAGGCACACTGATGTTTCACTCACCAGGCTAAACAAGGAGAAAGGTACTGTCAGCTGCTTGTCAGGTGCCAGGATCTGCCACATAATGCATGCACTTAGGTCACTCCACAACAAGTACAAATATGACTCTGTTATTGTCCATGTTGGTGTGAATGACCTGAGACATACCTCCCTGGACTACATGAAAAAAAGACATGGAGGACCTGTCCAAACTTGTAGCCCAGTCAGGTATGACCCTAGCCCTGAGTAGCATCCTGCCATCACCCAGAATGATACCAAGGTTCAAATGACAAATTCACCACTGTAACAGGTACAAGCCAGCAAAATGTGAGGGTAATGCTACTTAATGATAGAAGTCTAAACCTCAAAATGCACTCACTCGAGGCACTCCTTAAAATGGAGAACATTGACATCTGTGCAGTGACAGAGACCTGGTTCAAGGCTTCCAGAGAGCACCTCTGCATTGCCAGGCAGTAATTCATACCACACCTTTCGGCCACCTAACCTGGACTGAAACACTAAAGGTGGTGGCGTGTCCATATTCATGAAGGATATCCACACCTTCAGGCTAGTTGCTCAGCATAATGCATCCGAGATTATATAAGTGCAACTAACTCTGGGCAAGACCGCAATCCAAATTGTAGCTTTCTACAGATCCCCCACCATGCCCCAGGATTCCCACTCCTCATTTCTTGATACACTGGGAAATGTTAGGGTACAACCTAACGCCCTAATAATAGGCAATTTCAACTACCCCACCATAAACTGGGAAAACTACTCATGAACCAACATTTGTGCTCAACATTTTCTGGAATTCATAAATTCCAATGTCTTGGATCAACTTATCCACACCCCCACCAGGGGCAGTAATATCCTAGATCTGGTCTTTACCAACATGGGCAACCAGTGTTCCACACCAGAGGTCAATTCCTTGTTGGTCAGATCCAACCACAAGCAAATCACCCTAGACATCCACATCCCACCCCCACCCCCCATTAGGAAAACCACCATAAAAAATTCTCCAAAGCCAACTTCATGCTTCTTAAGACAGAAGTGGCAAACTTCACGACACCCATGCTGATGGACAATAGAGGTATGAATGCTGAATCCTATACAAATGCAGTTTATAAGCACTTACATGAGTACATGGATTGTGCAATCCCTAACAGAACCAAGATGCTATCCTCCAAAAAAAGGAAGCCAATCTGATAACAAACTCTGCAGATGACAATAGGAAGCAATGTGACTTTCCAAGCCTCACAAGCTGTTCATCATAGGGCTTGTTATGTTCTCTAGGATTACTTCACCTGCAGTTATTTGCAAAGCAGACTTGAGCTGTGTTGTGTGTGTTAAGTACTGTGATCTGTCATGTGTAAGTCTAGATAGGTAGGAGTTCTAATCTCACTCCAGCCCACAGTGAGTATGTGCATATATCTCCTGAAAGAGCAAGTGTGAACCCCACACTGACTTCCAAATAGGCATTGATTAACATTGGTTAACACTTTGTTAGCCTTTGCAGGTGCTCCAGGCCTCTGAACTCCTGTCCTCCACAAGGCCTGGTGATGTCATCTACCATAAGATTATCTAAAGACAAGTTAACGTAAAGTACTGTGGTATGTAGTCTGTAAAGCTAGATAGGTAGTGGTTCTAATCTCACTCCAACACACTTTGTGTGTGAGTGTGTTTGTGTGTGTGTGTGTGTGTGTGTGTGTGTGTGTGTGTGTGTGTGTGTGTGTGTGTGTGTGTGTGTGTACATCTCCCTACAAAACAAGTGTGAATCCTAAACTGGCATAGTTTTCTGCTGTGCTGTATGTTGCAGGTGCTGCAGGCTTCCAAACTCTTGTCCTGCACAAGGCTTGCTGATGTCATCTAGCTTAAGCTATCTAAAGATCAGTTAATGCCAGACTTGAGCCTTGGCCCACACATTAAGTATTGTGATCTGTAGTTTGTAAAATTAGATAGGTAGGGGTTCTAATTTCCCTCCAGCCCACTTTGTGTGTACTTGTGTGTGTTTGCATCTCCATACAGAGCAAGTGTGAATCTCAAGGTGGCATTGTTTTGCACTGTTTTTGGCCTTGCAGGCACAGCAGGCCTCCAAACTGTTGTCCCCCACAAGGCCTGCTGATTTCATCTACCATAAGATTACCTAGAGCCATATTAATGTCAGACATGAGCAGCGGCACATGCAATACATTGTACTTTCTGTAGTAAACTTAGATAGGTAGGGGTTTTATTCTACCTGCAGCCAACTTGGTGTGTGTGGATGTTAGTCAAAGCATTTTACATTAGCGTATGGGATCATAGGATTATAGGTAGTTACTAAACTAATAGCCCTAGGGCTCTTACAATCATAGCCAAGTTCTTAACCTTATTTCCACAAGCAACACCTATTGTCCCTGTCCAGGAGGGACACAGATGGAATCCCCATGGTGAATTTATGGTCTCCCATCCAATCATCCAGATTGTGTTGGAAGAGGGCCAATGAGGTGTTCTGTTTGACTTAAAGTGGGAATCTGTTTCAAAGGTGTGTTAACCTCTGGGAGAAAAATCTGTACCTCAGCAGGTTTTATTAATGTCACATACCAGGTTAAGGTCTTTAGAGTGAGTAACCTGTGTACCATTTATGAGCAAGTAACCTGTGTACAATTTGTAATAAGGATATGCAGCATTTCCAATATAGCAGGGTCAGAGATTGCCTCATATACAAAGCATACATCACCTTTGAGTAGTCTGAATGAAACAGAATAAAATAATAATCATTTCAGATGATCCACATAGGACAGATGTTAAAGACCTTGATTTTTCCTTGGGAGGAACCTTTGTGTTCTCTCTAATTTTTGCAGGTACTTGGAAAGGTACATACCAAAAGGAGTGCTGTACTGAATTATTGGCCTGATGAGGGAAGAGTACAGGGAGGTTATAGCTTCTTTTTTCTGGAAACAATGGCCTTACTTATGACATGAGCAAGATAGAATGCCCTTCTTACCACTGTGGAGACATGGTGGTCAAAGGTAAAGTTGCTGTCAACCTGTGTGCCCATGTCTCTCACCATTGAGTGCATAAGTAATATCTTGCTATACTGATGTGGTACTAAGCAGGGACATTGCTTTCACCAAAAGGAATAATAATGCAGTTTTTTTGGAAAAAGGACATGACTTTCACACCAATCATTTGCTTGTGTAAGACCCACTGCAGTCATCAACAAATGGTGTCAATCACAGACCTTTAGTTTTTGTTTGTACTTTAGAGAAACAGATTCCAAAACAGAACAGTACAGATCCCAGGACTGAATCCCGTGGAACACCACCGGTTCCAGGTCTGCTGTTGAAGGAGGATTCCCCTATTTTGACTATATGAGTTCTGTCAGTGAGCCAGTTAGCAACCCATCTAATGATATAAGAGCCAATGCCTACTTGGGAGAGATTGTCTATGATGCCTGAGTGGGCGATACTGTCAAATGCCTTGGCTAAGTCCAGGTAGGGTGTATGCACAGATTTCACCAAACCCAGGGCCTTTGTGACTGTCTTGAAAAAGTCCACCAGGTTTAACAGGCGTTATCTCCCTTTGACAAATCCATACTGAGTACGGTGAGGATTTGGAGATTACCTATATCTTTGTTGATAAGGTCCATGATGATTTGCTCCATTGTCTTGCAGTTAAGACTAGTCAGGCTAATGGGTCTATAGTTCCCAAGGTCAGTGGATGCACTACCTTTATGCAAGGGAATAAAGGGTGGCTGTTTCCCATTCAGTTGATACAAAGCCAGTGCTTAGACTATGACTGAAATGAATACCCAATGTTTTTTCTAATTCATGTTAGATCCCATGTAGAACACAGCCTGGGATGTTATCAGGTCCCATATATGCTGTGTTTTTGGCCTTACAGAGGGTGTTTATAGCTTGATCTTTAGGAATACAAGGTAGGGGACAGTTGGTAGGGATGTCATGGGGTATGTGTGGCGAAGATAGGGGAGTAAAGTTTTCAAAGAACCTGTTGGCCATCAGGTTAGCTATGTCCACAGGCTCTGTATATGTGGTAGCGTTAACTAGCAGTGTTGCACAAATTTGGGTCTTTGCTTTTAGGTTATAGATGTAACTAGAAAATGCATTGTGGTTGCATGGTTCTTTGTTAAGGAAGCTAATTTGGACTCATAGTTTGCTTTGGAGGACTTCACAAGACTACTTATTGTCTTGTTTAAGCTGAGGAGGAGTGTTTTCAGTTTGCTCCCTCCCTCTTAGTCTTAGATAGTAATTTCTTATTATTATTGTAAAGCCTGTTATTGACAGTTGTCCAGCAGGCAGGTCTGCTCTTCCTTGAGGATCTTGTTTTGGTCCTATCAGGTATGGCAGAGTCAATGCAGTTATACAGGTGTTTGTTTAAAACATTGGTGTAGAGCTTGACATAGCTGCCAGTTCCATCTGAGGAAGGAGGTGCAGTGAAGCTATTTATACCATCCATTAAGAGGTTATAATCTGCTTTGGAGAATTTTTTAGTTTAGTTGCTGCTTGGATGGGGGGCAGGTGTGACAGTTGCTTTGAATGAGATCGATTTGTTGTTAGATCTCACCAGGGAAGCCATCACAGTGATGGTGCTACAGTGGTCTGCCATATTGTTAAGCACAAGATCCAGGATGTTGGCCCCCTGGGGGGGTGTTAACCAGCTGGTCCAGGCCATTGCAGTTAATAGAGTCAAGGAACTTTTGGGAAAGTGAGTTTGAGCGTGAGTAATCTACCCAGTCCATAGATGGGTTGTTTAAGTTGCCCAAAACCATGGCTTTTGGATGTATCTTGATAGAATCAAGTATATATAAATAAGCAGAGTGAGTGTCCTGATACATGGAAGGGGTCCTGTAGCTGGCAATGACTAGAACAGGTGCCATAGAAACAGCCATACTGCTTAACCAATCTGGATGTGTACTTATCTTTAATGAATAGTGATACACCGCCCACTTTATTTTTCATGGCCTCAATGTCAGGTGTGAATGTGTGGAAGAAGGTGTAACCTGGTATGGCTGGGGTGCTCTCCAAAGCCTTGATCCAGGTCTCTATGACTGCACAAATATCTGCATTTTCCATGATGAGGATAGCTTACAGTGAGTGCAGTTTCGTGATGAGACTCCTACCATTTAGCTGCATAAACTTGAGTTTGTTTTTGGATGGGGTTTATACATTGAGAATTTTGTTCCTGAGACACCACCTAAAAAGGGCACTATGGGGGTGGCAAGAGCCTTGACCAGTAGCTGAAATTCCAGGGTGACAGATGAAGACCATCTCTGGCAAAGGACTGAGGTCTGTTGATCATGTCATCCCAGGCTGACATACACTGTATCCCCTTAGAATGACACCAGACACTAAACTAATTATGGAGGTCAATCATTTTCTGTTTGTATTGAGGCATCATCCTAGGTGAAGGTAAAATGCTGCTTAAGACTAGGGACATACCTGCCTGAGATGCATAGTCTGAGAATTTTGTAATTTGTCTTTCCATATAGTCCAGAGAGGTACTTTTCAAGTCATTCACACCAACATGGACTATGACTGAGTCATAACAGTACCTGTTGTTGAGAGACTTGAGTGCATGTGTGATATGGCATATGGTGGCACTTGACAGACAGCTGACAATGACCTTTTCCTTATCCAGTCTGGTGAGAGGGACATCCGTGTGTCCCACAATGGAATCACCTATGACTAATATGTTTGATTTTGCATATTTCCTTAGGCATTTAACTGGGGAGACACTGGTGTGTGAGCTGTTATGTGTAATGTGTTCTCCAGAAGAAGTACTATGTGTAGCATGCTTGTGTTTGTGTTTGGGAGGTCTCTGGTGTTTAGTTATGTTTCAGGTAATGACCTCTGCATATCTAGGTATGCGTGATGTGGGTTTGGTTGGAGTAGGAGGTGAGGTGTGCATGCTGACAAACCTCTCATTGTCATATGTACTGACTGCTGTATTAGACAGCATAGATTGAAGGTTTTTCTTAGACTTGTATTTCTCACACATTGTGCTTGTGTGGACTAGGAGGAGAGTGTTGGTGATACTGTCCACACCTTTTCAACAGACACTGCTAATGCCATTAATAGATTATTGCTTGTGTATAAGTTACAACAGGCCATGGTTAGGCAGTGGTCTGATGCTTAAATGTCAGATGTCATTACCTTTATGGTGACATTCTAAGATAAAACAGTACCTGACAGTGTGGGATAACATGGTGTATTGAGTATGCTGCTTTACCAGGCATATGGCAATTTCCTGAGCCATAATCTTGTTATTAGAATGGCTCACAACAGCAAACTTACAAATGTGACAATATACAACTCCAGCAAAGTAAAGGTCATGCTGCTACACCCTTGTGATTCACAGCCTCAAACACACTCTCTGTAGGCAATCTTTGCAGTGAAGATGTGGATGTCTGTGCATGCACAGAATACCTGTTGAACTTTGCAGTATGTAGTTTGGCCTTGCAAGGCTACAATGCCTGTCAAACAACCAGACAGCAAATGGATGTTGTGTGAAATAATGAAGAACTACAGTTTGGTGTTCTGCGAATCTAAACGTGCAGTATGACATACTTAGAAATTGTTGGAGGGACAATAATATCTCCCAAAGGTGGCCACTCCTCTGCAGTAGGCCTCAAATCCATGTCATGCAGAATGCCTCAATTATGCTGTTGAAGGGTAGGCTGCATGAATTGCTGTGAAACTGTCATCAAACATGGATCACTACCACTGTGGACCTTGCTAGAACAACCTTAGACATCTATGTCACCTTACATTTAACATTATATTGTTCATAGGTGTTTACTAGGCTAATGATCACAAGGCCCTTTTAAGCCTAGCCATGCTTCCCAAATCTCTAACAAGTTCTGATACCCCTAACAAGTGTAAGCATAGGCTTGGGAGATGAACCATTTACAGGTTACCTGTGTCCATTAGAGACATAGGTGCCAAACCAGGGATGAATTTCTGGTTTCCCATCCAATTGTCCAAGTTGTACTTTAATTGGGTTAGGGAGGAACTCTGCTTCACATGGATGGGGAGCCTGTTTCATAGACAGGGTAGTCTTTGGGATACATACCTATCTCTCCAGCAGGTCCTATTTATATCACATTCAAGGTTTAATTCTTTAGAATGGGTAATTCTGATGCTGTTTGTTTTTTGGATAATGCAGGAGGTCCATCAGAGTGGGGTCTGACAATTCCCTGTGTAGAATATGAACAGCCAAAGCATGTGTTTCAAGGGAATTGAGTATGTGACAGTTTGTATAAACTGATATGTACTGAGTACTGTGAACTCTGAACTGTGAATAATGGAAAAATACTATACAAACAAGAGTCTGCCTGAAAGCAGGAAATGTGCCTTTTATGGAAGCATATCCGATTCTCTCTTCTGCCTGGAAATATGATGATGTGAATTGTCTTATATTTACGGGTAAACCTTTGATTGGTTAATTGCCCTGTATAATGATCTAATTGGTTCAGTTTTATATTTTTGTACTGTCAGCAATATCACCAGTATATAAGCTTGTTTATTCCTTTGTTCTGGGAGTCTCCCTGGTGCTTTCCATGAGGCTCCCGCACGTGTGTACTGTTAGTTAATAAAAGCCACTGAAAGAGAGAAAGAACTATATCTGTCTTCATTCTTAAAGTAATGTATGACTTAACAATTGGTGCGGTTTACTCGGATCTGAATTAAGAGCAAGCTGCAGCAGTCGAGAACTGAACGAAATACTGCTAAAAAGGCCCACAACATATTTTTCTGTTTCTGTAGTATTTCTTTCATTTTTCTGTCCCTGTCTGCCTTCTAAAATTTTATGAACAAAAAAATTTTTTTTTTATTTTTTATCTGACAAAGTTATGATTTCTCTCCTTCAGTCGTTTTAAGGTAAGTGGCATGCATTTCTTTTCTGCTTTGAATACGCAGTATGAGAGTGGGGTTAATATGGAAAATACTGGTGTCATACATATGAAAGGAGGAATGATAGTGGGGTAATAAGACATTTTTATAATGCCTTAGCTAAACCTGTGTTAAACAGGTATAGCTTCTTGTATGAGAGTGGGGTAATAAGACGTTTTTATAATGCCTTAGCTAAACCTGTGTTAAACAGGTATAGCTTCTTGTATGGGAGTGGGGTAACAAGACGTTTTCATAACGCCTTAGCTAAAACCTGTGTTAAACAGGTATAGCTTCTTGTATGAGAGTGGGGTAACAAGAAGTTTTCATAACGCCTTAGCTAAACCTGTGGTAAACAAGTATAGCTTATCGAGTGATAGTGGGGTACTGAGTGAAAATGGGAGCGAGTGCGGGAAAAATGAATGAGACAGAAAAAGGTACACCAGCTGGTTATATGTTTTATCGGGTGTCCCAGGACAGTCGTATGTTTTTAGATCAGTGGATCACCCTTACTAAGGATGATGGCGATCTTGCTTTTCCGGAAAATGGTAGTTTTAATAAAGATGTTCTGACTAATTTACGAAAAAAATTAAAAAATAAAGGAAAAATATTAGGGTTGTGCTGGGCAGCTTTTAATGATTGGATGTGTGAGGCTAAAGAACGAGAAAAAGATTTGGTCATTAGTAGTCTTAAGGATAGTCAACAAAAGTTAAAAGAGCAGATAAAGGAACTGCGACAAACTACTAAGAATCTAGATATAGCTAATGGTAAACGTTTAAAAGAACCACCCTTTAAGGGATTATATCCGGTACAAGAATTAAATAAATTACAGATACCTGAATCATCTGAAGATGATAATCCATGGTTCCCCCCACCCCCTACAGCTCCTCCACCACAATATCAACCTTCACAACTACAGGATGGAACTGTTAGTTCTACAATGCAGAGTGAAGGCCGGCGGAGGGAAGAGCAAATCATTCCTGAGCCCAGACGGGAAGATCAGGTGATAGGAGGCCAGTCTAGCTGCCTGGCTATAGAACAACCTGACCAAATAGACACAGGCAAATCATCCCCTAGAGTAACCCACTCTAAGATAAAGAAACAGCACAAAAGAAAAGTGCAAATGCTTTTTGACCCTAGGTCCAGTCAGCTGAAAATACCTCAAAACAGGAAAACTGTATATTCACACAAGGGTAAATATTATAAGCAATGCCCAATTGTGATTAAGGACAAGGATGGTTACATTAGTCCAGATAAATCTCATCAAAGCTTTACTTCCGATTCGAGCATGAGCTCATCAGACGAAGCAGGAGTATTTCCACTGAGGGAGGTTCCAAATCCAGCACATGCTAGAGATGCGGAACAACCGGGTACTGTAGTGGTACCTAGGGCGTGGTCGGCAGTTGATTTTCAAGCTATTACTAAATCACTTCCGCCCATTCGTAATAACCCAGCAAAGTTTCAATGTGTATTAGCTGGACACATATATTTACAAAATCCTACTATAGAAGAAGTTAAATCTGTCCTCCAATATGCTGTTCCAGCTGATCTGATGAAATGTATCTGGGATCATGCTAATGACCCCACCCCAATACCAAAGCATAACACACAAGGGGAAAATGGTTTTGAAGCAGTCAGACAATGAATAGTTGATGCTATCATCGTCATAGTGCCACCTACCCCAAATTGGTCTAAGATTAAGTCAGTCATACAGAGAGAAGACGAACCTATAGATGAATACTTACAATGACTTACTGATGCCTTTGAGGCATATTCCGGATACCCAGAGCCCACCGAAGGGCCAGCACAGAGCGGGCTGTAAGCTGCTTTTGTGGATGGGTTACGCCCTCAAGTGAGAGATAAATTAAAAGAAGTATGCTTGAATTGGCCTAGTCTGGGCCTGCATGAGTTAGTTCAGCAAGTACAATACCTATCTGACCATTTGGCTAAAAAAAAAAAGGATTTACAGGAAAAATTAGTACAAGCACAAATTCAAATGTGTAATGCTTTGGGCCAACCTTTTCACCGAGGTAGAGGATGAGGGTGGGGAAGGGGGAGGGGTACAGGTCACAGTCCAGCTACTCAGAATAAACAAAACTATCAAGGTACACAACCGACCCAATCCCAGAATCCCAGTAATCAGAATGAATGTTTCAATTGTGGCCAAATAGGCCATTGGAAAAATGAGTGTCCATATTTGGCTGAACAACCTGCACCATACACTGAGGTGCCACAACAATGGAATTCTAACTGGATGCCAAACCCTTGACAGCAACCACAATGAAGGTTCCCTGAACAGAAACAACAGCAGTTGTACCCCTTCCTTCCTGTGGATCAGGACGGGCCACATGTTATGTTACTGGTTAAAAATAAACCATATCCATTTTTGATTGATACCGGAGTAACTAAATCTATGCTAACTAGCAGAACAGCCATGAATATTCCATTTCTAATAAAGTAACTAAAGGAGTAGGTGTCTCTGGTATACCTATCGAGTATTCTGAAACTGTCCCAGTCCCAATAACTTTGGGACCGTTGCAGGATAATCTTGCCTTTTTGGTAGGACCCTCAGCGCCTTTAAATTTATTAGGAAGAGACTTGCTGTGCAAAATGGGGCCACCATTTTTTTGCACAGCTGATGGAGTTTATCTCCAAGTACCTTCAGACCAACAGGACACTACTTTAGCAGCCTTGGATGTTACCAGCACATTACAACTGATGTGTATTCAGTCAGATTCTGACAGAAATGAAGATTTACACTCCCTACCCTCTTACTTGTGGACAACTCATGATAATGATGTAGAATATTTGACTTTAGCTATCCCTGTAAAAATAACTCTAAAACCTGGAGCAAAGTTGCCGCGAGTATCACAGTACTCTCTGACGGCTGAGGCTATCTCTGGTATAGCCCCTGTTATTTCTGCACTAACACAGCAAGGGATAATAGTACCCACCACAAGCCCTTGTAATACTCCAATATTACCAGTAAAGAAACCTGGTAAACAAGCTTACAGATTTGTACAGGATTTACGGGAAGTTAACAAAGCAGTTATGCCTGTCTTCCCAATTGTGCCAAACCCCTCTACTGTTTTAAGCTGTATCCCACCTACAGCTAAATATTTTACAGTAATAGATATTTCATCAGCTTTTTTCTCTATCACAGTGCATTCTGATAGTCAATATATCTTTGCTTTTACCTATAAAGGGCAACAGTATACTTGGACCCGATTGCCCCAGGGGTATGTAGAATCCCCGACTTTATTTTCAAGGGAAATGCATAGGCAATTACAAGATTTACAACTACTGTCACGTCCAGTTCTAGTCCAATATGTGGACGATATACTTATAGCCTTCCCAGACAGTAATGCCTGCAAGGAAGATTCTCTTTTAGTGTTAACATTTTTAGCAGCACGAGGATTTAAAGTAAATAAATCAAAATTACAATATTGTCAAGATAAAGTACAGTATTTGGGACACATTATTGAAATGGGTTCTTGCCGGATACTCCCAAACAGTATCGGTTCTATTCAAAATGCACCTCGTCCTGTAAACCAGAGGCAACTTAGAGGGTTCCTTGGTCTAGCAGGATACTGCAGACAGTGGGTGTCTAATTTTTCAGAAATTACCGCCCCTCTGTTGTAACTCTTGAAAAAAGACATTACAGACCCCCTACATTGGACGTCACAGCATGATGAGGCTTTTCAGGCAATCAAAACAGCCCCGGTAAATCCACCTGCCTTAGGGTTACTGGACTATTCTAAACTTT
The DNA here is from genome assembly GCF_019279795.1 of Protopterus annectens. Classification (NCBI taxonomy): domain Eukaryota; kingdom Metazoa; phylum Chordata; order Ceratodontiformes; family Protopteridae; genus Protopterus; species Protopterus annectens. The sequence goes on along the minus strand of NC_056744.1, from coordinate 427,502,772 downwards.
TTGTTTTCTTTTGTTGTGAACGAAATAAGATTGCTCTGGGTCTCTTAACCCAGCAACTCACTGGAGGATACCGACCAATTGCTTACTATAGCACTCAATTGGATCTGGTTGCTTCTGGTTACCCAACTTGCTTACGGGCTGTGGCAGCTGCTGCCATCTTGGTAGACATGGCAGCTCCACTAACCCTGGGACATGACACTGTACTAGCAGTCCCGCATGCTGTTCAAGCCTTAGTTCTGAAAACTAAAACACAATATCTTTCAAATGCACGCCTTACTAAGTATGAAATAAGTTTAATGGGAAATCCTGCTTTACAAATTAAATGCTGCCCACCACTAAACCCTGCCTCTTTAATACCAACCTCAGATGAGAGCGAACCACATGATTGTGTGATAGTGGTTAACTCTGTTCTTTCTCCTAGGATGACTCTTTTTGATACTCCTTTGCAAAATCCTGATTTAGTTCTTTTCATTGATGGATCCTGTTTAAGAACAAACTCCAGAAAATTCCAAGCTGCTTGGTCAGTCTGCACACCGACTGAAGTATTGCAATCAGCACGATTACCTACAGGCGCCTCCGTGCAGGCCGTGGAATTAGTGGCATTATCACATGCATGTAAACTAGCTAAAGACAAGTCTGTTACTATTTATACTGATTCCTGTTATGCCCATGGTGTTGTTTATGATTTTGGCATATTATGGAAAGAACGAGGGTTCTTATCATCCTATGGAACACCCATTAAAAAACATTTTTATATCAATAATTTATTACAAGACTTATTGTTACTTTCTGAAATTGCTGTTGTTAAATGTGCAGTCCATCAATCCAAAGACACTTTCGAAAGTAAGGGCAATCATTTTGCTGAATGGGCTGCTAAACAGGCTGCTTTCTCACAAACTGTTCAGGGTCACTTTCTGCAACCGCTACAATCTATGAAAACTTTTGATGAAACAGTGCTAAAAGCTTTACAGAATGAGGTTTCAGAATCAGAAAGAAAAACATGGCTGGCTCAAAATTGTTTTAAATGCTCTGATTTAATTTGGCAACATCCAGATGGCAGATTGGTCTGCCCCCTATCCATGCTAAATTCCCTCATTAAAGCTTATCATTTGACAGCCCATGTTGGGGTACAAGCTTTAATAGAACAAATCCAAAAGGATTAGTTTGCCCCAAAGCTTTCTGCTTCTGTACAGCACTTTGTGAGCACATGCTCCATTTGTTTACAGTACAATATTTCCAAAGGCACAATGGCTCCCGCACAACCCTTACCAAAACCATTGGGACCATTTTGTGCTTTGCAATGGGATTTTATTGAATTACCACTTTGTGCATGTTTTAAATATGTTTTAACTGTTGTTGATGTTTTTCTGGAAGGTTAGAAGCATACCCTTGTGCAAAAAATGATGCTCTCTCAGTTTATAAGAAACTTTGTTATGAATTTATACCTCGATTTGGTGTTCCTTGTTATATATATTCAGATCGTGGAACACATTTTACAGCTCAATTAATTGACTCACTGTACACTATGTTGGGCATCACTCTAAAATTTCATTGCCCATATAGACCGCAGGCATCTGGAATCATAGAATGCATGAATCAAACACTGAAAACTAGACTAGCAAAAATGACTACTGAAACAGGCCTCACTTGGGTACAGGCCTTACCACTAGCTTTGCTCTCTATGAGAGCACAGGTACATCCTACTAAAGGTCTTTCTCCTCATGAAATTCTAATGGGCCATCCTATGCGCATGCCCATGATTCTACCACCACCCTTTTCTGAGTACGATGCGTTTGATCATGATGTTATTGTATACGGCACTTCTCTTGTTTCTTTCTTACAGTGTTATCAGCACAAAGTAGCAGTGGCACAACATAACCCTGATCCTTTCACGTCTTCTGAACTACAACCAGGCGATTGGGTGTACATCAAGTCTTTCTCCAGAAAAATGGCACTGCAACCTCGTTGGAAGGGGCCTTACCTGGTTCTATTGACAACCTCTTCAGCAGTACGATTACAAGGCTCACCAACCTGGATTCATATATCACACATCAAGAAAGTTGTCCCTTCCGAAGATCAAACACCTCTACCTTGCACAACTCCAGATTCTCCACCTATCGCTTCCCGTACTTGAAGCCATACTGTTCCTGCACCTGATAATGTCTGACATTTCTCCAATCGGAACATTTCTCCATTCCAATAAAATTCAACCGAAACCACCATTTCCACAAAAGTACTGTACAGCTATTTTGGTGGTTATTTTTGTTATTCTTATATTTCTACTATGGCCATTTCTATTTTCTGATACAGTAACACCTCAGGCCAAAAGAACTGCATGGCATCCACCATTCAATACCTACCAAGCTATAAAATATACTTATGCATCATCCCTTAATGTCTCCAATTGCTGGATCTGCACTGCCACTCCTACGGTTCATGGAGGATTGATGCTAAATATAGTTCCTTTAGGGATTGAAGAGACTTGGATGAATCTGATCTATGACACATCAAGAGTTATTTCAAAACACAAAGTAACATTACAGTTGTCTGTCTGTCAAAATGGAACTGTGTGTTTTCAAAAACTTGATAAAACCAGAGTAGGGTGGAGCCATTGCAACAAAACAGTGGTATATAACTGCACTGCATGGGGTCGTGTAACAGATTTCTCACCTATATTAAGAATTGTTAAAAACTCTATAGCTAACTTTTCCCAGAAAATAGAAACTGTCAACTGGAAAATGTTTGAAGGGTGGCAGAATACTGGGAATCACTTTAAGTCTATCAATATCACCATTAAAGTAGAGAACTGTTATTTTGTGTGCGGAAGAAAAGCATATAAATGGCTACCAGGAAACTGGTCTGGCAGCTGTTTCCTGGGTTACCTAGTTCCAGCTATCCGACATGTATCTACATTACCTAAGGGAAAAATTCAGAACGTTCGAGAGGTCAAGAAGCCTGTCAATCTGGTAGGCCAAGTTGATGCTTCGTGGATCTATCATCATGACTTAGCTCATGCTAGTACCAAAGGACTGTCCCATATGGACTTGGGTGATGATGTAATATCATGGGCTGGTATAATTCCATCATACGGAGCAGTAAAATCAATTTGGGAACTGAGAAAGTTATCTAAACTGCTCAAAATTTTGAGCAATGCTACATTTTCTGCCTTAGAACTAGTAACTGATGAACTAACTGCTATGAGGGCTGTAGTACTCCAAAATCGTATGGCCCTCGATTTCACCCCAGCGGCAAAAGGAGGAACTTGCGCTTTGATCCAGGAGGAGTGCTGTACATTTATTCCTGACAATCAGGATGAAATTGAAAGTCACCTTGAACTGATTCAGAGAATTTCCAAACTCTCAGAGGCCAAAGAGGCTGATAGCTCAACATGGGCTTGTTTGACCAACCTGTTCTCAGGTTGGGGAGGTGGACTGTTGAAGTTGATTCTGTTAATTGCAGTATTAGCAATTGTTGCTTTCATTGTCTTATTTCTAATCAAAGTACTGATCTTGAAATTAATGTCTTCAAAAACTGTGAAGAAAGTACCTAAATTTTATATGCCTGCAACTACGACTGTAGATAATGAAATGAAAATGTCTCTCAATAATGAAAAGACTAGTAGCATGGTTATGCTAGATTTGTGGCAAATGTATGACAGGTTAAATGATGATGCTTACACAGCATCAAATGGGGGATTGTAGAATATAAACAGCCAAAGCATGTGTTTCAAGGGAATTGAGTATGTGACAGTGTGTATGTTTCTCAGTCTTCTTCTTCTATTTCTCTCCCTGACAGTCTTCTCCCAATTCAATATTACCTGGAATTCATTTGAATACTACTTCTACCACCTACTACTTCTGAATATTCTATAAATTAATCTAAACTGTTCTAATCTCCTTACTTATTTTTTTTTTTTTTTTTTTTTTTTTTTTTGTTTGCTTTTATTTTAAATTTTTTTAATTTTTTTTTTGTTTAAATTTTTTTTGATAGTCTTTATCACTGTTAGTAGTTGTTAATTTTTCTCCTCGGGCCTCTGCTGAAAATGGATATGTATCCAGCCAGCCAGACAGCCCCGGTAAAATGTAAATAAAAAAAAAAATAAAAATAAAATAAATGTACTGAGTACTGTGAACTCTGAACTGTGAATAATGGAAAAATACTGTACAAACAAGAGTCTGCCTGAAATCAGGAAATGTGCCTTTTATGGAAGTGTATCCAATTCTCTCTTCTGCCTGGAAATATGATGATGTGAATTGTCTTATGTTTACGGGTAAACCTTTGATTGGTTAATTGCCCTGTATAATGATCTAATTGGTTCAGTTTTATATTTTTGTACTGTCAGCAATATCAAAAGTATATAAGCTTGTTTATTCCTTTGTTCTGGGAGTCTCCCTGGTGCTTTCCATGAGGCTCCCACATGTGTGTACTGTTAGTTAATAAAAGCCACTGAAAGAGAGAAAGAACTGTATCTGTTTTCATTCTTAAAGTAATGTACGACTTAACACCTGTATGCCAGGCATAGATCTCCCCTCAAAAGCCTGTAAGAGACAGAATACAGGGATAGGGCATTGAGGTGGTCTGCATAGGACATATTACTTATGCCCTGTATTCTTTTAATGAAGAACTTCTGTGGATGTTGCAATTGTTAGATATGCCTGGTTAGGTACATACCAAAGGAGGCATTGTACTCAATGATAGGTCTGATGAATGCTGAATACAGTGGATCAATGACTTCCATGGACCTTAGATGCTATACCTTTGTTTATAAGTTGAGCAACATAGAATGATTTCCTCACCACTGTAGACACATGATGATCAAAAACTAGATTACTCTCTATGTGTGGCCCTAAATCCCTGACTACTGGATCAACTCTAAGGGGTGTGTTGTCAATAGGATAGTTACCAGGGATGGATGACTTTCCAAAGGATACTATTATGCATTTCTTGGCATTTAGTTTTAGTTAGCCCCTCCTGGAGAACATTTCTGTCAGTGTGAGATTCAATGACAGCTCCTAATTTGCAGTCATCTGCAAAAGTAGTCAGCCAGAGACCACTGGCATTGGCCTTGACTTCTGAGAAGTAAATGCCGAAAAGGAGAAGTCCAAGAAATGATCCCTGAGGGAGTCTGCTTGTGACTGACCTCTTTGTAGATGTGGACTCCCAATTCTAACTTCCTGGGTCCTGTCTGTAAGCCAGTTGGCTATCCATTGGGTGACATACGGGTTTGTACCTAACTTCTTGCTTTTGGCAACAATGGCCATGTGTGGTATTGTGTCAAATCCCTTGGCCAGGTCAAGGTAGGCAGTGTGAATGATGTTGCCCTCATCCATTGCTTTGGTGACTTTCTTAAAGAAGTCCACCAGTTTCAGTAGGCATGATCTGCCCTTGACAAAACCAGTATCTGGAGGTTTACTATATCTCTATTGATCATCTCCATGATAATTCTTTCCATGGCTTTACATATAAGAGTAGGTAGACTTATGGGTCTGTAGATTCCAGGGTCTGTAGATGGCCTACCTTTGTGCAGAGGTATGACTGCTGCCTTTCTCCATTCATGAGGCATGATGCCTGATCAGAGGCTACAGTTAAATTGTCATTCCAGAGTCCCTGATAGGTCATGTGATGCAGCAGCTATGCTCCTATTCACTATCAGGTCAATACCCTAGTCAAAGCCAAGGAACCTCGGAACCCAAGGTTTAATACATGCAAAGTGAACCAATTGGTCTGTTTGCTATGCAGGGCATATATCTGGAAAAGTCAAAAAGTCAAAAGGAGGAACAAAGTGCTAGATGTAGACTATAAAACCAAAAAAGCACTCAGATAGCCATAACCCCGATTACACGTTTATTAAATAAGCACTAAAAATAAATACTTCAGTAATGTTGACCACAACCAGTTCGTTTTCGTCTGTAACTTCATCAGATAAAGCATCATACACCCTTAGTCATATTTATAGTGCAATTAATTAAGTCTAATTGGTTATAATTATGCATAATGCCATCCTATCTAGTACATACTTGATTGCTCCAGTTAAAAGACACTAAATGAACCTAGTTCAAAAAATTACATCAAATATACAAATCAAATAATTGATAAAAAGTTTTAAATAAGTATAAATATCATAAATTATACACACTATTATCAAAATACTAAAAGATTAAAATGTGTAAATATATATATATATATATATATATATATATATATATATATACACACACATATATATATATATATATATATATATATATATATATATATATATCATGTGCGGTCTAGGGTGCTTAGAACAATAAAAATATATGTTAAAATTTAAAATACAGCAGTTGTCAGATTCTTAAATCATAAATAATGCTTATAGATATATTAAAGCTTAAAATTTGTATTTAGGAAAGGTAAGTGTATTAAAAACATTTTAGAAGGCAATTATATTAGTAGGGCAAACAGGAAAGCAGGTACATATAAATGTGGTTCCTGCCCACAATGCCCTTACATAGCCAATACTTCTGAGATTTTTATCCCTAGTAGAAATAAGCTTATTACAGCTAAGGTGTATTCTAACTGTGAATCTAAAGGCCTAGTGTATATTGCAATATACAATGACTGTGAAGGATTCTATGTCGGTAAAACCGAAAGATGCATCAAAAGAAGAATCTATGAACACACGTATGAAATTAGAAAAAACAATAATATGAATGCATTATTTAAGCACACTCAAACATGTAAGAAAGCTAATTTTGTTTTCTTTGTTTTAGAGGTAGTACAGGTAGATAAAAGAGGCAGGCCTTGGGACTGGTTAGAATACAGAAAAGTATACTGGCAACTCTTTTTTGAGGCAAACAAGTGGCCTGATATGAATGAGATGGTCTCCCTGGCCCTTGTCTTGAAATTAAGAGCTGCCAAGCTTTAATATATCTATAAGCATTTTTTTATGGTTTAAGAATCTGACAAATGATGTATTATAAATTTTAACATATATTTTTATTGTTCTAAACACCCTAGACCATACATTATATATTTTTACACATTTCAATCTTTTAGTATTTTAATAATAGTGTGTATAATTTATATTTATTTAAATCTTTTTATCAATCATTTGATTTGTGTATTTGATGTAATTTTTTGAACTAGGTTCATTTAGTGTCTTTTAACTGGGGCAATCAAGTATGTACTAGATAGCATGGCTTTATGCATAATTATAACCAATTAGACTTAATTAATTGCACTATAAGTATGACTAATGGTGTATGATGTTTTATCTGATGAAGTTACAGCCGAAAATGTACTGGTTGTGGTCAGCATTAGTGGTGTATTTATTTCTGGTGCTTATTTAATAAACGTTTAATCGGTGTTATAGCTATCCGAGTGCTTTTTTGGTTTTATATATCTGGAAAAGGCTACAACAAGCCTACAGGCTCTTGCATAATCTGGGGCAACTGTGTGGATTAACAAATGGGCTGTGGCCTGCTTCCTGTCTTGGGAGTGGTGCTAAAATTTTGTTTCTTGTGAGATGAAAAGAAAAGGAGCATTGCATCCCAGGAGAGTGCGAGTTGTAGAAGCCAGGTAGTAGCCATTCATGCGACTCCCCTATTTTCAGCATTCTTCAAAAAGTAATTCTTTGTTTTCAGTAAGGACTGCTTGTTTATGTCTAACTTCAAAATAACTGTCTAAATAATCCTTATGTTTTCAGGGTATATGTATCTGTTTCTCCTCCAGTGTTTGGCGTTGCTCTGCACAGACTCAGATAACTCGAATGACACTTCTTCTGGGAAAGCATGATGGAAATTACTCCAGTACAGAGTTGCACACAGGACAACTATCCTGCAGTGACAAACACTGTCCCCATAGTTGCAAAACAGATACTTGACACATTTATTGATATTCTCAATACAACTGTTTAATCAATTAAAAATGGTCTGTTCCCATGGATATAACCTTTCGCACTGTGACCATTGCTACCTAGGTGGATATGAGAATCCTGGGGCAATGTAGAAATCACCTATTGTTTATTGACAAACAATTAATTCTGAAACAAACTGATATGGTATGTGAGAGATGTATTTACACAATGTCACTGTAGGCAAAGCTCTCATATGACAGTACTCCTAATGTCAATAAGGTAGTCAGTAGTACACATGCCGCACCCATCACATACAATTTAAAGCAGACATATGCTGAGGCACTGAAATGTAACCTTTGTAAATCACAAAGACCTCATAGACAAAGTGCAGATAACAGAAACTCTCAGCAGCCCCAAATGCACTCTGTAAAAACAACACACATATCAACACATAGAGCTACATCTCGTACAGGTATAACCTATAAGCTCATAAGGCAAGCCAACACACAATCAAACATTCTAGTCATTGTGGACTCCATTATGAGACACACAGATGTCTCTCTCACCAAGTCGACCAAGATGAAAGGCATGGTCAGTTGCTTATCAGGGGCTAGGATCAACCACATTATACATGCACTCATGTCATTGAACCACAAGCAACACAAACTCAGCATGTCAGAAATACAACTATATCAGCAGCCTGGAATACATGCTCTCTTGCACACCAGTCAGTACATATGACAATGAGCAGGTTTTCACCCTGCACACCTCACCTCCCTGCTACTCCAAACCCATATTGCATATTGCTACATTTGCAGAGGTTATCACCAGAAATGTACATAAACACCAGCCACCTCCCAAACACAAACATAAGCATGCTACACATAATACATCCAGTGAGGAACACAACACACATAATAGTTCTCACACCAGTGTCTCACCTGTCAAGTCCTTAAGGCAAAGCACTAAAAGCAGCATTATTAATCATAGGAAGTTCAATTGTGAGACACAAAAATGTCCCTATCACCAGGCTGGATGAGGAGAAGGTCATGGTCAGCTATGTTTCAGGTGCCAGGATCTGCCATATTATGCATGCACTCATGTATTACAAAAACAGGTACTGTTGTGACTCTGTCAAATTACATGTTGGTGGGAATGACTTGAGGTATACCTCTCTGGATTATATGAAGAGGGAAATGACTGAACACTCTAACTATGTGTCTCAGATAGGCATGACCCTAGCCTTAAGCAGCATTTTACCTTCACCTAGGATGATGCCTCAATACAAACAGAAAATGAATTACCTCAATATTTATCTTAGTTTCTGCTGTCATTCTAAGGGGATACAGTATCTGTTAGCCTGGGGTGACATGATCAACAGACCTCAATGCACTGCCAGTGATGGTCTTCATCTGTCACCCCTGGGATTGTAGCTACTGGCCAAGTCTCTTGCTAACCCATAATGCCCTTTTTAGGCTATGTCTCAAGGACAAAAGTCCAAACGTGAAAACCTCATATAAAAAAAAAAAGGTTATGCTGCTAAACGATAGGTGTCTTAACATGAAACTGCACTCACTGGAAGCAGTCCTCATCTTGCAAGACTTACACACTTGTGCAGTCAAGGAGACCTGGTTCATGGCTGCAGACAGTACCCCAACCATATCTATCTATACCTCCTTCCACACATTCAGACCACAAACTAAAGGCATGAAAAGTAAAGTAACAAGCATATCGATATTCATTACATATTAATACGGTGCTAGATCGGTTAAACGGTAGGATTCCATGCTAGATCAGTTAAACGGTAGGATTCCATGGAGATACTTCAGGTGCAATTAACTGTTGTTAGGACACCTATTCAAGTCATTGCCAGCTACAGGATCCCGCCTGTGAATCAGGACACTCACTCTACCTATTTGGATGATCCACTTGAGTCTATCAAGATAGATCCAAACACCCTGGCTGGGTCTATATTACCAAATCGAAAAGCCCTTTATGCGAATACCTAAATGTAGACACCTATAACATGAACCGCAAAAATCCCGAATGCACTAAACAGCAAAAAATAAAATAACAAACTGTCATAGTCAGCTGACCCCACCACCCACTGCATACTATCTACCCAAACAAAATAAATAAACCACATACATACACTAATTAATCCCTACTTCTAACCTAAAGTAAAGCACAAAAACCCTACTTCTAACCCTACACTAAACCCCACATACACAACTAACTATGCACTATCCTTAACACCTCCCTAACCCTAAGGTCCGTAACTACCGCACACGTCCCCTACAGACATACACCCAAAAAAAATAAATAATACACGTACATACAGTTAAATAAAACCCTACTTCTAACACTACACTAAATCTTACATACATTACCTATCTATTCACTTACCTTAGCCCACTTCCTAACCCTAAAGTCCTATCTATCGCACACTTACCTTATACCGCAGACAGGCCAGCCATTACACTTTGACATTTAAATTTTCAATATTTTGGACGTTCAGCACTTCCATCGTTCTTGCAATACGTGTTGCTCTTTTCGTATTCGCGATTACGGTCTTTCAGTCTGGTAATAGGACTTTGGGCGACTTTAAATAATCATCCATTGACCGGGTAAATTACTGGTGCTATAACTCACTTTCCCAAAGGTTACTTGACTTTGTTAACTGCAAGCCACTGGACCTACTGGTTGACACACCCACAAGGGATGCCAGCATCCTGGATCTGGTGCTTACCAATATGGGGGGGGGCACTCCAGCACCGCCACTGTGAGGTCTCCCCTAGTGATGTCGGACTACAAATCAAGTATAATTCAAAGTAACTATCACACCAACCCCCGCCCCCAGCAGCAAATAAACTAAAACACTTCTCCATTGCACATTATTACCTCTTACAGGATAGTTTACATAGCTGTACTGCATGTCCCCCCAGATGGAACAGGCAACTATGGGGACTTCTACACCAATGCTTTATACAAACAGCTGTTTAAATGCATTGACTCAGCCATACCTGATAGCACCAAAACAAGCTCCACAAGAAAGAGCAAACCTGCCTGGTGGACAACTGCCATTAACAGGCTTTACAACAAGAGGAAGAAATTTCTAAGAGAAAGAGGGAAGGAGCCCTAAACAGGAAACACTTCCTACTCGGCTTAAACAAGACAATAAGACTTCTTTTGAGGTCCTCAAAGGCAAACTAGGAATCTAAATTATATTTCTCAACTAATGACAACCATAAGGCATTCTTTAGTTACACCCATTGCCTAAAAGGACAGGCCAAGATTTGTGCCAAACTGGTAGTTAGTGATACCACATATACTGAGCCTGTGGACATAGCTAACCTGTTAGTTGACAGGTTCTGTGAAAACTTCACTCCCCTGTCCCTGCCACACATACCCCATGATGTCCCTTACCACCTGTTTCCTACCTTGTATCTGTAAAATGCAAGTTATAAACATCCTCTCTAAGGCCAAAAACACAGCATCTATTGAACTTTATAACATCCCAGACTGCATCCTACATGGGCTCCAACAAGAATTAGCAACTACATTGGGTACTCTTTTTCAGCCATAGTCTAAGCACAGGCTTCATCCCAGATGAATGGAAAATAGCCACGATTATTCACCTGCACAAAGGTGATGCTTTCACTGACCCCAGGAACTATAGACCTATTAGCCTGACTAGCCTTATCTGCAAGGCCATAGAGCAAATCATCATGGACCTTATCAACAAAGATGCAGGTAACCTCCAGACACTTGCCCCTACTCAGTTTGAATTTGTCAAAGGGAGATAATGCCAGTGAAACATTGTGGACTTCTTCAAGACAGGATAGTCACCAAGGCCCTGGATGAGGGAAATCTGTTTGTACGGCCTACTTGGACTTAGCCAAGAAGTTTGACACTATCCCCCAGTCAGGCATCATTGACAAACTCACCCAACTAGGTATCAACCCATATATCATAAGATGGGTCACTAACTGGCTCACTGATAGAACCCATATAGTCAAAATCAGGAAATCCACCTCCAACAACACACCTGCAACCAGTGGTGCTCCACAGGGATCTGTCTTGGCAGGTCTACTGTTTGGAACCTAGTTCTCCAAAGTACAAGCTAAAACTAAAGGACCCTTGGTTGACAGAGTTTGCTGAATTGCTGCAAACTGGCAGTGGTCATAGAATCTCCAAATAATGTCAACATCCTACAAGAGGCTCCTACACACAAATGATTAATGCCAAAGTCATGGCCTTAACCTTAATTCCAAAAAATGTATTATCATCCTTCTCAGTATGAGAAATTCTTGCTAACTACCACATCAGTAACAAAACACTAAGTATGCACTCACTTGTGTAAGACCTGGGCACACAGGCTGACAGTAACTTTACCTTTGCTTAGCATGTCTCTACAATGGTAAAGAGGGCATACTATATTGCTCACCTCATAACTAAGGCCATTACACCCAGAGAATAAAAGAAATTAAAAGCTCTCTGTAGTTTCCCCTCATCAGGCCAATAATAGAATACAATGCCCCTTTTGGTATGCACCTTTCCAAGCACCTGCAGCAATTGGAGAGACCACAAAGGTTCCTCAAAAGGATAATTGAAGTTCTTTAGCATCTGTCCTATGTGGATCATCTGAGATCACTACCACTTCATTCTGTTTCATACAGACTACCCATAGGTGATCTATGCCTTGCATATAAGGAAATCTTTGACCATGCTTTATTTGAAATGCTGCATATCCACAAATCAAAATGTACACAGATTACTCACTCTAAAGACCTCAACCTGGTATGTGGCAGATTATAGGTTCATATGTAGGTACTAGGCTATTGGGCCTAGGGCCTAAATAAGGCTAGCCAAAAAGGTACCCTGGCTTTTGCCACCCAAGAACATTATTTTCCTGTGCTCCTGTCGAGCAGAGCCACAGAGGTGATCCCCAGAGTGAATTTCCTATTTCCCATCCAATCATCAAGATTTTTCTAGAAGAGTTCTAATGAGGAGCTTTGTTTGATATAGATAGGTCATTTGCTCCAGAGTATGGGAAGTCTATGGGACAGGAATATATCCCTCCAGCATGTTCTGTTTATTGTGGTGACAAGGTTTAGGTCCCTAGAGTGTGTAGCTCGGAGGGATTGGGATTTCTTTAAGTGGAGCATGTCCAACAGCTCTGGGTTTGACATAGCTTTGTATGTTAGGCAGAGATCACCTATGAGTAGGTGATATGTGACAGAGTAAAGCTGGAGTTTTTTGAGACTGTCTGCGTAAGGCATCTGTTTGAGGCCAGTAATCCTCTCTGTGAGGTATTTCTGCAGCCTTTTTAGTTGTTATAGATATCTTGTGAGGTACATAGCAAAAGGGGCGTTGTACTCTATAATGGGTCGAATGAGTGACAAGTAGAGGGGAACAATGACCTCTTTTTTTCTGGATGAGAAACCTTTTGTGATGAGGTGTGTCATGTAGAAGGATTTCCTGACTACTGTGGCGATGTGATTATCAAAAGACAGACTTCTGTCCACCTGTGTCCCAAGGTCTCTTATTACACTTTCAGTGTTAAGCAGACTACCATCTATGTGGTAACTCATGTCATGCGTACAGAGTTTTCACCAAAGGGGATGACAATGCACTTTTTGGCATTTGAGGCCATGGCTTTGACGCCAGGCATCTGTCTCATTGAGGCCCTTTTGTAGGATGTCCATATCATTAGGAGTTTCAATTATGGCTCCTAGTTTGCAGTCATCTGCGAACTCCATTATCCAAAGACCTTCTGTGTTAGCCTGCACTTCAGAAAAGTAGATACCAAACAGGAGCGGACCCAGGACTGAACCCTGTGGTACTCCACTTGTCTCTGGTCTGAAGTCGGATTTGGAGTCTGCTACTTTCACAGTGTGGGTTCTGTCAGTAAGCCAGTTGGCAATCTATCTTGTGACATAGGGATTTATACCTAGTTTAGTGAGTTTATCTAAAATTCCAGAGTGGAGATGGTGTCAAAAGCCTTGGCAAGATCTAGATAGGCTGTGTAAACCACCTTACCCTTGTCTATGGCTTTGGTGACTGCTTCAAAGAAGTCTGTCAGGTTTAGGAGACATGATCTGCCTTTTACAAATCCAAACTGGGTGGGGTCCAGAGTTTGGAGATTACCAATGTCTTTGTTTATAAGTTCTATGATGATACGTTCCATGGCCTTGCAGACCAGGCTCATTAGGCTAATGGGGCAGTAGATCCCAGGGTCCATGGTGGCTCCCCCGTTGTGGAATGGGATAACCATGGCTGTGAGCCATTCAGTGGGCACAAATCCTGAGGTGAGGCTATGATTGAACATGGTGCTTGGGTGGGGTGCCAGTTCATTCTGCAGTTTGTGTAGAACGCAGCCTGGGATGTTGTCTGGTCCCATGGATGCTGTGTTCTTGGCTTTGGAGAGTGTATTTTTCACTTGTGCAGCCATGATTACAGGAACTCTGCATTCTTCTGGTATAGAGATGGGCCCTTTAAGAGGGGGGTAAAGTTAGCACTGAACCTATCTGCAAGGATATTGGCAATATCAGTTGGTTCTGTATATTTTGTGCCATTGTGCTGTAACTCAGAACAGATCTGAATGTTGCCATTGAGATTTTTGACATAGCTATAGAATGCTTTGTGGTATTAGACCATGTTCGAGGGTCAGATTTGTCTCCCATAGGCTGCAACACCTTTGGAATAGACTCCTACTTCATGTCAAACAGAACACCTCATTGGGCCTCTTCAAACGCAATGTGGACAATTAGATGTGTAACCATAACGTCACACTGGAGGTTCCACCTGTGTTCCTCTTGGACTGTGGCAATTGTTGCTAATCTTGAAAATAAGGGTAGAACTTGGCTAGGCTTGAAAGGGCCCACTCCATGTGGGAGTACATGACCTGTAACATACTGTACCTCCCTAGACTATACTTAGAGATAGTTATTTGAGCTCTCAGAAGACATCTCTGCAGTCACTGACACATGACTTTAAGGCACAAAAAGCACACTGACAGTACAAGGTTATTATGCCTTCCACAGCTATTTCACAGGCAGGAGCTAAAGGTAGAGGTGTCTTTATGTACATCAAAACTAAACTGGTCGAACAAGACAATGCACTTGCACTGCTCCAGATTCAGTTCACAATAGGCAAAATCCAATACTACTTCCATGCAAGCTATAGGCCCCCCTCTATGACCCAGGACACCCATACTATGTATGTAAACTTAGAAACACTAACCATCCAACCCAATACCATATTCATGGGTGAATTCCATTATCCCATTCTTACCTGGGAATCCTGTATGACAACAAACATACTGGTACAGAGACACCTGGCTTTTGTAAATACAAACTCCCTGGACCAGCTAGCCAATATATCAAACAGGGGTGCAAACATACTGCATTAGGTCCTGAGAGTTTGTAAATACAAACTCCCTGGACCAGCTAGCCAATACACCAAACAGGGGTGATAACATACTGGATTTGGTCCTGACCAATATGGGTTAGTGAAGCACAACCCCATACTGTAATGTCTTCCCTGGTAAGGTTTGAACACAAATTGGTCTCCTTTGAAGTAAACATGAGACATGGACCCCCAGCTAGACAGAGAATATTCAGGAACTACTCTAAGGCTAACCTCCAGCTATTAGGCGATAAACTGGCCTAATCTCAAGCCTCCATAGACACTGAGAACACTGAAGCCTATGCAGCAGTGTTCACAAAAGACCTATATGAGCCTGTTAATAGCTGCACAGAGACAGCTGTACCTACCAGAGGAAGGTACAGGGTTAACTGAAAATCAAACCACTGGTGGAATCACAGAATCACTAGGCTGTATAACAGAAGGAAGAAACTCATGGCAAAATATAGAAGGTGCAAAACAAAGCAAGATAAAACCACTGTTATCAAAGTGAACAAAACAGAGGACAAATGAAGTCTTCCAAATCCAGAACTGAGGGATGTTCAGGCTTCCAGGCCAAGGACAACCATAAAGCATACTTTAGGTATGTCCGCAATGTCAAAGGCAAGACACAATTGTGTGCACATCTCTTTGTAAATGGAACCACCTATAATGAGGCAGAAGAAAGAGCAAACCTCCTGGCTGATAACTTCAGCCCCAACTTTACCCCTCTCTCCGCCTCAACCTTCCTTCAGGAAATACCATCAAATAAAAGTGGCCCTTCTATCATGAGGGACCAGTTCCTTAAAGCTCTCTCTTGGAACAAGTACACTGCATCAATTGGCTCTGACAGTATTCCAGCATGTCTTCTAAATAGCATGAAACATGGCCTTTCAGGGCCTCTGAAATTTGGAATTGCTGTTTCATTCTAGCCACCAAACAGGCTGCATGCCTCATGAATGTTGAACACGAGCAGTCATCCCTCTTTACAAAGGTGGGCCATCTACAGACCCTGGAGACTAGAAGTCTCACTAGTCTAATACGTAAAGTCATGAAAAGAATTATCATGGAAATGATCAGTAGAGATATAGTACACCTACAGATACTGGACCAAACCCAGTTGTTATTGTTAAGGGCAGATCATGCCTACCTAAACTGACGGACCTGTTTGAAGAGGTAACCAAAGCAATAGATGAGGTAAAAATGGTTCACACTGCCTGCCATGGCCTGACAAGGCATGTGACACTATACCTCTATCAGGCATTGTTGACAAACTTAAGAGGTTAGGTGCAAACTAGTATATCAGCCAGTGGATAGTCAAGTGGCTCACAGTCAGGATCCAGAAAGTTAGCATACGGGAGTCCACCTCTACAAACATGCCAGCCACAAGTAGACTCCCTCATGAATCATTCCTCAGAGTGCTCCTCTTAGGCATTTACTTGTCTGAAGTCAGCATCACTGACAGTGGCCTCTGGCTGACTCAATTTGTAGATGATTGCAAATTAGGAGCTGTCATTGAATCCCACACTTAAACAAATGTTCTCGAGGAGGGGCTGACAAAGACATACAACTGGTGTCAGAGCCATGGAGTAATGCTAAATGCCAAGAAATGCACAATACTATACTTTGGGAAGTCATCCACCCCTGGTAACTATCATATTGACAGCACACCTCTAACAGCTGATCCAGTAGTCAGGGACTTAGGGACACATATAGATAGTAATCTAGCCTTTAACTGTCATGTGTCCACATTATTGGGGGAATCCCTTTACGTTGGGCAACTTGTTAACAAAGATATGGCATGTAAGTCCAGGAAAGTCAGTGTATTCTGCATTCATCAGACCTATTTTTGAGTGCAATGCCACCTTTGGTATGTAGCTAGCTGGGCATACTCAACAATTGGAGCATCCACCCAGGTTCCTCAATAAACCAATAAAGGGCATACATAAAATGTCCTGTGCAGACAGCTTCAAGGCCCAGTCCCTGTATTATGTGTCCTATAACCTTTTTAGGGGAAATGTATTCTGCCATACAGGACATTGTCAGGCCCCATTGTGGACCACCTGCATATCTGCAAAACAACTAACACCAGAATTACTCATTCTACAGACCTACACCTTGACTGTGGTATAACTAAGATGTGTTGGAGAGACAAGTATGTATCCCAGAGACTGCACCCTATATGGAATAGGCTCCTCAACCATGTGAAGCAGAGTTCCACCCTAATGCAAATCAAGTGCAAGTTACACAACTGGATGGGGAACAGGACAAGCATCCCTGGTTTGGCACCTATGTCTGTAATGGACACAGAGAAAGTGTAACTGGTTCCTCTCCCAGGCCCCTGCTTGTAAGTGTTTTATCTCCCAAAACCCTGCTTATACCTATTAAGGATATCAAACCTTGTCAGAGATTTGGGATGCATGGCTGACCTTAAAAAAGCCCTTGTGTTCATTAGCCTAGTAAGCACCTATGAACCTATAAACCCATGAATATATACTGTATTACCTTTTCAATGACATTTCTCTCCTGTGTGGACATTCAGTCCTATGCTCTGACATTGATGGGTTGATTGTAGATGTGTACCCACAATCCTGAGAGTGAAACGTAAACATTTCCATGAGACACATTTCATTGTGTGACTCCACAGCCCTTGCAACAGCATCCATTTTAATGTACACAAATTATGCTATACAAATTCTAGATGTCAAAGTACAATATGTATAAATGACCAGTGCAAGTAGCATGTCTACAGCAACAATGTATTAAACTAATTCATAAGAATGTAGATAGTCACGTTGTGCATCAGACACATAGCTTTATTTACTTGCATCCATGAGAAAGATGATAGGAATGTGGCACAGTTATCATCACTTGCACAGGGTGTTGTGTGGGGGGTGCAGGAGGCCTAGGATGACTAAAAAGGTTAGCAAGTGTGTGTGTGTGTGTGTGAGTCAGGAAGGTAAGCAGACAAGATGAACCATGGAAATAGGTAGTCTGAATGTGATAGTGCTGTGTGCGTGTCTGCAGGAACACAGCCAAGTTCAGTGCTAGCCCTACATGTCTGTATGTTGGACAGTTGTTATGAGCCATGCATGGTAGAGCTAAAAGTTTATTTCCTCCACCCTTGAACATGAGAACTGGCTCTGCCAGGAGTTGCACTGGCACCTCCACTCCCAAGTTCAGATGCTGTGCTACTGCCTGAGGATGACTGATGTCTGCTGGGAATGTGTCCTCCACAGGAACACCCAGGACCATGATCCCATGGTATGCTATGTCTTGGTGTGGACAGCACACCCCCTTCTGGAGCATGGGATGTACTGCCACTATGAGAGCATGATTGTGCATGGCCATGTTGACTTTCAGCTGATGTAGTTGCTGGTCTACACCCACAAGGCCGAAGCTCAACTCCAATGAGACGTTCCATTACAGACAACATGTGTTCCAGGACAGATAGTGTGTGATCTCACTCAGACCTACCTCTTTCCACTGTGCCAGTAAATCATTCCAGGTTATCAGAAACACGGTGGAGGCAGTCACGGATGTCAGACATTGCTGCATCCATAACTCTGAGCATTCATTGGAAGTTCCTTTTTGAATGTCCTTGTGCCTCCATGATGGCCCTAAATATACACTGAGTGACACGTGATGAGACACCTGCAATAGGTGGAGGAGGGACAGCAGGCCTCCTATGAGCACCCTGATCAATCCGCCTGTGTGGAAATTTGCCACTGTTTGGCTATGGCCACTGTCGACAGTCACTAAAATCACAGTAGCCACACTTCCCTGTTCAATGACCCTAACCTGTGACTGTCCAATATCTGTGGCCTCAGGGCACTGGGCATGCATAGGCATACTGGCTTTGTATGGTGATAATGAAAGTGGATGAGGGATGTCAACCTCTTTTTCTAATTCAGCCTCTGTAACCCCCCAGCTGTCTCAATTTGCCCACCATTGTCATTGGAGTCTGGAGAGACACTGACATCGGGTTGTAAAGGGGAGAAAAAAACAACCTCCCCAGTCACCTGTGATAAAAAGGAGAAAGCAATACATTAATACCTGTACTTCTATGCTCTTCAGTACTATTATGCAATATATGGTAAGCTGTATACACTGCTGTCACTATTACAGACTTGTATAACCCCCAACCTCACATAGCAGGACATGAGGACATTATTTTCTAACCATAATCTGTAATTATTTGGAAATAATTCTTCATTACACAAGAATCTCATGAGAAAAACCTAAATTATGTACACTGTTGACATTCTGCAAAACTCTGCAATCTATAATGTCCCGACAATACTGTCAATTCAATCACTATGCTCACACCTACAAGACAAAGGTATGACTCTAAGCTGTGGACATTCAGAAAATATCTGTCCATTTGGCAATCATGCAGACAGTACATCAATCCAGCCAGCAGGCCTGGGATGATACTATAGTGAATACATTGATCTATATCTACATCTCTGACAAAACATGGCCTCTTCCAATTCCTGATGGTCCTGAAAAAACTTGGGGGAGAGGTAAAGGCAACAGCACCGCATGTTACAGTATAACAGGGGTAATATGTGGAAATATCTCACATTTACAGTAGCTGCTATGTTAACAAATATGTGGGTCACAATCTCTACATGTGCTTGAAAGTGCAGCTAACCACATTCCCCCACAATAAAACACCTGATACCCACTTAAAACTATATACACCTTGACATGCTGAATGCAACACTATTCCAATGCTGATCTAACTAAGCATACCTGGATGCTCCTATTGATAGGAATGGGTGGCACCCACGTCCATAACATATTGGCTGTTGGATGCCGGGGAGATGTCTGGTCTAGCATGGTTTGCCAGGCATTCTTCTGTGGCTGAGAGGTTATTCTGCTGCATGCCCACCACCAGTGACTTGACGATCCCTGGCCATATCAGTTGCATGTCTGCATGCAGCATGTATCATATCCATGGCACTGTGTCACACCTCCTCATATGTATGATTCTGGTGACCTATTGTAGTAATGTTAAGCACCAGTTCTTCCCACAAGTCTGCATGCTGTTGTCTATTTGCCATCCCTCTGGACAGCAGGACTTGGTAGTGTTAATGCAAAGCCTCAATGACGAGATCATTTTTTGCTTCAGTAAACAGTGTTCTGTCATGCATGCATGATATCTCCTGCAATACAAATACATGAGAACACATGTCAGGATCACATACATGAGAGTAAAGTACATTGAGATACAGCAATAAAGGAAGGATATCAGTATTCAATGCTTGATTACACATTTCATATTCAACAGTGTGCCAAACATACAAAGGGAGTGGACACAACTAGGGTAGTAGCAATATTGACCTACTCCTGTTTGTGCCATGACAGATACTCACATATGATCACACACCCAACACAGGAGTCCATTGCAGTGTGCCCCATAGCAGGAACCCCCCATATAATGTGTAAAAACAACAGTACCAACCAAATAGCAGTGTACTATTACAAATGCTATCAAAGGAAGTATCCAGGAGATCTGTGCACCTAGTTATCACACAGCATTATACTCTTGCTGTACTCTACATCCTCTGTAGGTATAACACAGTTGGAGATCAATGGCATGTCATCTGTACAGTTCTAACAAAGGCTTACTGATGGAATCCCTATTCCTCCTAAGTATATTCAAGCATATGCAGCATGTTGGAAACAAAATGGTTACATACTTGATGGAGTACAATGCTCCTCTGATGAAAGATACAGCTATATAAGTACTGTGTCAACGACTTAACCATACAAACTAAGTCTCATACACAAAACTTCCCCTAGCTAGAAGTTTGCCTTTTTAAGATGGTTTACATTAGTATGTGATTGCTTCTGAACCAATCTGTGGTTCAGAAATGCCACATGCAGCCTACTCAGTGGATTGGCAGTATAATCAGCCAATCCCATGCAACTGCTCAATAAGATATAAGGTCTCACTGTAGATTCCACCCCCTTTCTCATATGTTGGTGTGGGCATTACTAGGGTAAAGATACTACGTCACCACAGAGATAATGTTTGCAGCAGCTACCTTTTACATACAGATGTGTGGGCTACAGGCTAAAGCTGATGGTGCTGCTGCTGCAGGCAATAGGCATAGACAGAGAGGCTGAAGAATGTGCAGGACAACAAAACTTATGAGTAATGGTGTGACCTGTGGCAGCCTTGGTGTACAGCCAGACAGGGCCGGCCTTAGCTGAAATGGCACCCTAGGTGAAGTAGTGCTGTGTTGCCCCTTAAGCCCCACCCACACCATTCTCAAGTAATGCCCCTACTTGAGCCATGCCCATATGTAGGTCACTCCCACAAAAGCCACTCCAGTCATTTCTTTCAATTTTTTAAATGCATGAAAATCAGTGAATGCTTTGTCATAGTGTAACAAAGGGGGCATGCTTTACACACCAGCCGCAGTACACCAGCACATCACTGACCAACATGTACAACAGACATTGGGCACTTACTGACCTTAAATCAAATATATAACATAAATGTAGTTTATAATACATGAGTCTGACAGCGATCTGTTCTATCAGACAGAATAAGGGACAGCAAAGAGGTTTACTAATGGCTGAGCACAACAGTTTTAGAGTTTGGACATGTATGTTCACCTTTTAAATATGCCAATAGCTGTCCATCACCACTACCAAAAGGCAGTCTATGGAAATTGCTTTCCTAAGAATAACAGACAAAAACCCTCCATAGTTGTGCTACTAACAATGCAAATGGATTTGGCATAAGCAGAACTAAACTTCTCTTCCCCTGAAGCTCTCAGCTCCTTGTAAAATCCTTACTCAACTCTTTGAATTCTAAGTGGTATGGATAGAGAATTCAGGCTCATGTTTCTTGTACCCAAGGTACAGAGTTTGAGCCTGAGTAACACTAACCACCAGGTATACCTAACTGGGGCATACACAAACTGTTAAATATTTACTCTGCCTACTGAATAACAAGTTAACAATCTGCACAACCGAAACAAAGTTGTTCACATGTGCTGCTGGATGCCTAGGCAATCTAATCTGCTTTTCTCTTCCTCCTTAACTCATCAGGACCGCTCACTTCTGGAATGTCATACATCTTACAGCCTACATTCATTCAACACCATTTTCTGAAAAAAAAAATAAAGTAAAAAATATAATGCAAGCAAATATACATATTTTAAAGCTTGTAACCTCAGAATGATATTTGCCTTTACAGTTTCACCAAGTGTAATTTCTTGAAAACTGCACACTCTAAATCTTCTTCTTTCAGCTTTTCCCAGTTAGGGTTCACCACAGCAGATCATCTGTCTGCTCATGATTGGCAGTGGAGTTTTACAGTGTCGAGTTGCCAGCCTGGTGCCCAACCTTCCACAGAAGGCACACACACACACTCACACCTAGGGCCAATTTAGAGTGCCCAATCCACCTACTGCATGTCTTTGGGATGTGGGAGAAAACCAGAGCACCCGGAGGAAACCCACGCGACTACAGGGAGGACATGCAGACTCCGCACAGAAGGCACCCCAGCCGAGAATTGTTCCAGAGAACCTCTTGCTGTGAGGTGGCAACGCTAACTGCTGCACCAC
This sequence comes from Protopterus annectens, assembly GCF_019279795.1. NCBI lineage: Eukaryota > Metazoa > Chordata > Ceratodontiformes > Protopteridae > Protopterus > Protopterus annectens. The sequence goes on along the minus strand of NC_056744.1, from coordinate 427,479,939 downwards.
CGCCGCCCTAAAACAGCGCACTCTAAATACTTATCATAATACATGTCTTGGCCAGACATGAACTTATCACTTTTCTCTGACTGCTTGGTTATCAGGATATTTACAAAAATATGAAAAATATGCTCAATTAACCATATAAGTAATACTAAATAAAATATCTCTAAAGAGCCACAATTTACAGTGCAAATATAAATGACAGATTTCATCAGTGTAATTTACTTACTGTCTCACTTGATGCCATGCGATGATTTGTAAGTTACTTGCTTTTGGTATGAATATTGCATATATTCATAATTATCCAGTATATTGTACTGTAAGTGAACATTGACAATACATTTTTCTACCTTCCACCACTGGGTTTCATACCATGGCCTTAATAAATTGTAACTCTCCCAGACTAATTTTTTAAAATAGGAATGTAAATGCAAACTGTGAACAAGTGACAAAATTAACATTTCTACTGTAGATTATTCAAGATTTAACAATAGCAGTATATTTTTGTATACCCTTCTGTTTCTTTTGCTGCCTAACATTAATTGGCAAGTCAACTGTTTAAGAAGCCTGAAAAGTGTTTCGATGCTGTTAGGGCTATGGGTGTTAACTGGAAGTAAAAAAAAAAAATGTCAGTTCTAAACTGCCCTTCTGGAGAGAGAGAGACAGACGAGAGAGAGAGAGAGAGAGAGAGAGAGACAAGAGAGAGAGAGAGAGAGACAGACGAGAGAGAGAGAGAGAGAGACAGAGAGAGAGAGAGAGAGAGAGAGAGAGAGACAGGCAGAGAGAGAGAGAGAGAGACAGAGAAAGAGAGAGACAGGCAGAGAGAGAGAGATGGGCAGAGAGAGAGAGACTTGAGAGACAGAGACAGAGAGACAGAGACAGAGAGAGAGAGAGAGAGAGAGAGAGAGAGAGAGAGAGAGAGAGAGAGAGACAGACGAGAGAGAGAGAGACAGACGAGAGAGAGAGAGAGAGAGAGAGAGACAGATGAGAGAGACAGAGACAGAGAGAGAGAGAGAGAGAGAGAGAGAAAACAAAAATATGCAATCTCTTTGACTACAACCTGCAAGAAAATCACCACAAAAGCACCTTGCAGAACAAAAGCAGCACTTGCAGCATATAAAAACAAACTTTAGAACCCAGCATTAATAACTAATCAAGATTACCAGTTTTTTTTAGAAAAAAATAAAAAAAATAACCAGCTTTTGATTCAGCTGCAATAGGCACGATCATGACAGAACCGGAAGTGTCAAATCGGCAATTTATTCATAAGCTCAAACAGTAGTGCTGATATATTAGCTAATTGCAGTTGTATTTAATGTAATTAGACAACCCACCAATACAAATGCAATCTTCAGACAAGAAATAAACTTCCAAACTATCGGTGTCATACCTCTTCCCGCCACATGCATTCAGTATCTCTACCCCTCTACACTTACAAGATTTCTGAATACTTTTTGTCTGTTGCCGGTCTTCATCTTTCTATCATAATATAGATCATTCACTTTTCTTTACTGACAGTCCCTGCCTTTCCAGGCAGCAAATAGTAATAAAAAAGAAAAAAAGACAGAACACCTGGATGGGGCTTATTACTTTTTTCCATGCTCCCTCCCCCTCGTTCAGTGGTTTTGGCGCCCTTGCTCCACAGGCATTAATTTCTACAGTGGATTGAAATACAGTACTTTACCATTTACTTTACCAGCAGTTGAGAGAGTTGTGCGTGTCTTGCTCATCTGCAACCACCAGTCACACTCAGAAGATTACATCCATGGTAGGCGCAGCGTACTTAAATGTGATTTAAAAAAAAAAAGAGAAAGCTGTTTGAGGAAAGGAAAAGACGAATAAAAGCCACTACCATGTGGCTCGTAAGTGGTACACAAGCACTTGAAACCCCCCCCCAAAAAAAAACAGTGCTCTTGTGATTACGTTGCGCAAATCAGTGAAATTGATACTAGTTCACTTTCTTCATTATTATAATGACATTATTGAAATAATCAACCGGTCCGGTAGCATTTTTTTTTAAACTTACTTACACTCCATACATGATTCAGGCATTTCAGGTTCAGGTAGAAATCTCCACTCAGCAACACAAGATGAGCCAGGTCAGTCAATGGAGGTTGGAAGTAACTTAAGATTAGACTGACCATCCTCATGTACTTCCTATGAATGTTGGCTGTTTACTCTCTCATTCTCACGCTCTCTCTCGCAACTAAAGCTGGACCAATCAGCAGAAGCCATTGGTTCGTAGCTAATCATGCGTCCTACAGCCAGCCAAATTCTACCCCCCACTCCAGATAAACTGTACTGAAATGCGTACAGTCAGTATGCCTCCCAAAATCCCTGTGCTGTACTAGTGGGAGGGCACTCACCAACTCCTTTTGCTCTGTGGTTCCGGTTCCCTCAAGCAGACGCCGAGAAGAAAGGAAGAATGGACTAAATTAATTAAAATAAAAAAAAAAAATAAAGTAAAAAATTGCGCCCTTTACAAGGCCGGCCTTTATGGCACCCTAGGTGGTCACCTAGTTCGCCTATGCCTAAGGTTGGCCATGCAGCCAGAGCCAGATTGAGGGAACCCATCCCACTTAAAATGAAGGTATGTGTTCAAGGTAAGTATGTTAGCCAAATGTATCATTAACAGAATAAAAGGCAACATGCTTGGTGTGTCCTAGAACAAAGTAGGGGGTACATTAACCATTATGTCAACCAGTTGGACAACTGCCAAGTAATATGTTATTTCATGGTAGTAATCTTGGACGTGTGTGCTGGTAACCCTTTCTTCTAGCACTATCTCCATATGTGTATGTTACTTGTGCAGCTGTGGTTGTCTGTAATATCACTAGAATCATTGTGGGCTGCAGTCTGATATTACTGGGTCACATTTGAATTATATGCTTCAAAATCCTCTGGGAATTCGTGCCAATGCATGTATGACATTCTATGGACTTTCTAGTGTTTAATAGAAATAGTTAAAATGTGGTCTTATCTGTAGGCCTTTGACATCCATTATTTAGAAGCAAACATTCCATCTGCACAGCTTTGGGTAGATAAATAGGTGATGAGACAGTCATACAAATCAGATTTTATAATGGTGATGTACACGTACATGTATTTTAAATGCTAGGCACAGTTGTATTTGAATCCAGGACCATGTGGACAAAAAAAAATAACATTTTTAAAGTATTTAACAGATCGAGCTACTGAGTCACTCTTACAGCAGGTGTATTTCTACATGTTGTAGATATAATTGCACTCTTACCTGCTGTTACATACCTCACTTACATCTATTAGTATGTGTATGGCTTTATAGTGATGTAATGCTCTACCAGAGTCCCAGTTAAACTCCTATTTTTCCATTTATGTTTTAGCAGGTGTATTTTTACATGCTGTAGATATGACTGCACTCTTGCCTGCTGTTACATACCTCACTTACATCTATTAGTATGTGTATGGCTTTATAGTGATAGATTTATATACCAGAGTCCTAGTTAAACTCCTATTTTTCCATTAATCTTTTAGCTGATTTGCATGATGCAGCACGATGCACAACATTTCTTAAAAATGCTTAATGATGAGAAAAAAACAATTATTATGTTTGCTTTGAACACGTGCTAATTTCCTGCCTGTGTGGCTTGGCAGGTTGATGTATTGCTCTTCAAGTGCAATGGTACTGGGTTTGAAATGGAGTGAAGCTATACTTTTTGAACTTAATTATTATGCTTTTGAATACATATATTAATATATTAATATACTGCCAGCTACCGTAGCTTAGTGATGCTACGTGATGTGCAGCATCGTGCAAAAATTCTTTAAAGAAAAGAAAAATTGAGGAGATAGGACAGTGGTGAAATGGGTTGCAAGAAGGGGGAAAACATATTGAAAGGCAGGTAGTTCTGTGCAAGAAGGGTGCAGGAAAGAACCATAGCTATCCATTTCTTCAACAGCAACAACTGTGGACTTTCAAAGTTTGTTAGCTAAATTTGGATTGTCACCCCCCAGAGAGAGGGGTGATGACAACATATGTGCGTTGTCAAGCCAATTGGATAAAATTGTGTCCAGTGGACATGTGTGCAAAATGGAGAGCTATGTATGGGACGATGTTTGTTTATTTTTGTGGAGTGCTGATTTGTCTCACCTTGATAAATGCAGTGGTGTATTAAAGTATGTCCTGCTGTATCATGGGCTCCTGAAAGTTTTGCATATTTTTGCATATTTCCATATTATCATGTTAACATATAGCTCTCTTGACAATATATTTGTTACGAGTCATGAGGTCACTGCAGTATCTTACCACCAAGCATCTGTTAAACATGTTGAGAAAATCATTGTCACAGTGCCTGTTGCATACATCAGAAGACTTTACAAAGTGTTTTCATTGAAAGATTTCCTATTATCATCTGTTGTATGCTGTGTGAAAGATAGATAGTTAACGGAATAAGATCTCAAATCTACTGCAACAGGAACTGGGACTCTACCTTCAAATCCCATGTGACTGCTACCATCCCCAGATATGCTTCATTTATGGATTTGGGCTGCTTGTTAAGATGGCATTTAACAATATGACCTAATACTTGGAATTTGTGTCTGGAATAACTCCATGCAAGACACATAATTATTTATCCATTTACAGATATAAATTTTCACTATCATTTCACACTGGAAAACTGCTATCCCTATTGCAAAAATTATGTGGGTACATCATGCTATCCATTACATATTACCACTACACAGTACCTATACATAAGTGTGTAAACAACAACAAACTATAAAAGTGAATACATATACTAAGTAAAATAAGGATATGTGAAGGTAGAAGGTTTACTGCTATTTCAATGTCTTCTTTAATGTCTGTTGTTATCATAAGTATAATATGCAAGTACACTATAGGTTCCTGCAGCAATAAATAATTATATTTTGCTATCCTGTAAAGCAGTAAAAACATGCCCCTGAGAAGTGATCAGCTATATGATGCTCACAACACAGCAGCATCAAAATCTGTTGTTCTTTTAGACTGAGCTTTTACATTGTCATGGTCTGGGAAAATACAGACAGTAGCACAAGTTGCAGTTTTAACTGTTCCCTTCTGTGAAACATTGAAATATTCTTTTTCTGCAGAACTAGTTGTTTTCTTAGTGGAGTAAGATCTAACAAGAGCCTGAAGTAGATTATTGGGTATATATAATGGGCAAGCCACTTGAATAGATAGCCTGCTTGGTACTAGACAGGCCTTCTTATCCTACTATGAATGCCACAAAATGGCTGCTAGCTTTAGACAGGCCTTCTTATCCTACTTTGAATGCCACAAAATGGCTGCTGTTTCCTAAATATGTGAATTTTTCTGATATAATATTTTAGATGTCTGTACACATCTGATAAATGTCCTCTGCAATTCTTGCAATCAGCATATTAAAAAAACAGGCAGTCATACTCATTGATTCAAGGAGGCAGTACTGTGTTTTAAATGAAGAGCTAGTCTTTAGGAAGGGTCTCTAATTATGGGAGACTATGTAAGGAGGGTTACTCAATAATGCCTGTAGCTCTGAAGCTCTTTATCCTAGAGCAATAACCTATAAAAGCAGATTCAGATATTCAGTGACGTAGTCCATTAATGATGTCTGGTATTCTACTGGGAACTGCCATGGTCCACATACATGATTCATATCTAGCCATTGTGATTTACAACAGACATCCCAGTTTCTTGAATTTCTCCTGAAAACATAATACACCACTGTATATGTTACAATCCTGTATTCAAGACACAGGCATCAATATGTAGCATGGTAGCACTTTATAGTGCAGCAATGACAGGCAACTTAATATCTTGTACTATACCTTACAAAGTAGCTTCACTGATCAGGAATAGTATAACTACTTAAAATGGGTTTCGCTGTTGCTTTGTCCCATTATTTCTAGGCCTGATTCATCAAAATGTTTCAATCCTTATGCATGACAATGGACTATAATACATTAATGAAACTATATTTTGTTGTAACTGCTGAAAGCATCTCCCATTGTTGGATGCTTGCCAGCATCATAGTATAGTGGCAGGAAATGTTTGCTTTGGCTAGCAGAATTGTCTGCACCACAATGTTTAAAGTACCTTGGGACACTAAATCAAGGCCTCAACTGACACCATAAATGAGTTTGCCACATATCAAGGAACTCTATAAGCCCTGTCATCACACAATTTCTTTAAATCAGTCTTAAACTTATCAAAATGAGAGGCCTTTATGATCCCTGATGGCAATTCATTTCATAATTTACCATCCTTAGGATAAAAATATTGTTTCTCTGAATTTTTATTATAAATTGAATTATTTACAAAAATATGTAGTTTTTGTAGTACCACCACTACATTGTCTTATCTCCATACCAAGTGTAGCTAATAAAGTGGCATCATTCATAAATTATACATAATTATAACATCACCTCTAGCCAGCCTTTACAAGGAACTCCTCGTCATGCAGGACTCTTTTTTTTTTTTACTAAATAATAAAAATTGTTGTTTTATTCTTTTAACAGTGCTGCTCAGTTAAACTATTAAAAACATAGACATCTGGCATGTTACCAGAACTGCATTTCATTCATCATTAAATTCTACAATACGGTAAATACATTAATTTTAGGCAGGCTTTGAGGCATGTAGTTTGTATATGAAAACCAAGCAGTTTGTACTGCACAGTTTGATGCCAAAAGATATGCAGATTTTGTCTGAGTCTGATTAACCTGGAAATGCACGTCAACCTCGTTGCTCTGTACATGCAATATTCTGGAGCTCTTTCTAAACCACTGCCTGTTTTTTAAAGTCTTACAAATATTCTCAGAAACTGTATATGTCTGGAGCTAAACTATTCCCATCAATAGTATAACAGACAGCAAATCCTAATTATGAAGTAAAGTCATTTAGCTTTGTGCAAAATTGCTTCCACCATTTCAGCTTTTATTTAAGCTGTGGATACATTATGCCACTTATCTATTTGTCTAGGTTATTTGTAGAAAATAGGCAATTATACAGCGACCCCCCCATTAATATTCAAACACGTGCACGCTGATTGGTCAGCGTGCATGTTGTAAATCAGAGTTATAGTAATGGAAAAAGGTCCGGTTGCCCGGACTTTTTCCATTACTATAACTCTTTTTTTACAGCAACGGAGAACGTAAGATCTCCCTTGCTTCACACTGTCTCGCTATGTTAAATGAGTTTTACATAGCAAGACAGTTTGTAAAAAGCAACGGAGATCTTGCTTTCTCTGTTGCTTTTTTCAAAACTATCTCGCTATGTTAAATGGGTTTAACATAATGAGACAGCTTTAAAAAAGCAACGGAAATTTTCCATTGCTTTTTTTTAAAGCTGTCTCGCTATGTTAAACCCATTTAACATAGCGAAACAGTTTGTAAAAAGCAATGGAGATCTTGCTTTCTCCGTTGCTTTTGCCCACAGCTTTGATGTACTGCGTAAGCATACGCATGCGCAGTACATCAGAACTGCCGCAGAATACCAGACAACTGCAGAAGGGCAGCAAGGAGGCATTATACAATGCCATTATTTAATAAAATATTTTTTTTTCTTAAATAATGTCATTGTATAATAGCAATAACCCACTTCTGGGTGTGGGTAATGCTGTATTTACCCACAGTTGGCTTTGTTTGGCCACTCGGGCTTCGCCCTCGTGACCAAACCACACCAACCATGGGTAAATCCAGCATTACCCACACCCAGGGGTGGGTATTAATATAATAGTCCATTGCTTCACCTCAAATGAGATTTAAATGAGCTAAATCATTTATTGGCTTCTCTAGAGTAGTGCATTTTGTAAAGGTAAAATTTTGAAAAAGATTTCCTATCTGGCTTGATAAATAGAATGACTCTTATACCCTTTGCTATGATAACCTTAACTAATGACCAAATTGTCTCATCTCATCTTGGAGTCTTTGTAAAATGATGGTGGGAGTGGTACTTCAAACAGTTCTAAATATCAACATTTTGTTTTAAAGATATCATTTTCTGTTATGTCAGATCTGGGCTTTACTACTGGAGGCTTTAGCTTAGGATCCACAGAGCTATGCACTCATTCAAGTAGTTTTAAGACTGCATGAATAAACACTATAAAGAAAGATAGGACTCTTCTCCTGTTCATTTTCATGACTAGATGCAGTCAGTAATTGCTTTGCCTTGCCTTGCTTTACTTTCTTGGTTTTCTGCTCTTTTAACTGGTACTTGATGTTGCTTTTGGCTAAATTTTATTTTTAACCTGTTTTCTTAGATCCTAGTGTCTATATTATTTACTGATACTCTGCATTTAGTCGGTTCCTCATGACGTTTGATGGCTAAATCAGCTCCATTGTCAGAGAGGAATAAAGGCCCAACTACAGCTCAAGGGGCATAAGTTTAACTTGTGGCTCAGGTCCCTGTTAGAAGTGCCATGGGAGTGTAGGGAATTAATGAGTTTAAGCTTCCTTGTCTCTCCTCTGGGGAAGGGGGGTGTGCTTTCTCAGGTACAATACCCTCTGGATAGTGGAATCTCATGAATATGTCTGTCTACAAAGTGGGGTGGAGGAGCTGGGTCAATTGACGATGTTACAAACAGAGGCGTGGACATGGCTCACAAAGATCCACTACATGCCAATCATCAATCATGTGAATGAATGCGCTACAGGGCTGTAATCTTGATATCACCCCTGTGAATAAAGAAATCCATTCTGTGGCCTGAAAGGATGGGTAGAAAGTCAGTGGGGGGAGCTGAGCAAAAAAAAAACATTTCTGAGTTGATTTCTGAGCTGTCCATATTCTTCTTTACAAGTTAACAGCCAACAAAAATTTGCAGTGGAATGTGTTGCACAGCTAAAAAGAGCTCTTTAAACTCTTCAGTAAATTCGTATGGATTAGGGCTTGTTTAATCACTTCCTGCTGCTCCATTTCCAGGATATCTCAGCTGCTCCAATCTTCTTTTTGTTTTCAAGAGAAAAAAGTAGCATTACCTGATTAAGAAAAATATTTTACCTTTCTCAACTGACTCCTAGCCATATGTTCTTCAATTCTTATAATTTGTGACTTTACAAGAAACAATTTTGTTATGGGAAGTGTTGGTCTCATCTTGAATCTTTTGTAAACATTGTCACTGTTAACCAACTATCTTGAAAATGATTCTTTTTACAGAGCTTTTTGTTGACTACCTCTATCATCCTTCTCTTTAAAATAGTAATTTAATATCCTTGTTTTTCCATCCCTGTATTTGAACTTTTCTTGCATTTTCTGGATACTTTAACAATCTACTTTATACCATTGTCACCACTCATTCCTTCACATCAGGCTAACCTTCTATTTTTTGTTTAATATTCCTCCAGTGCCTGGTCTGGTACCATATGCAACTCTCTCAGCTATCAACAAGCTACTTCCTTTGGACCAGTGTTTGAATCCCTCACCATCCACTTGCCTACTGTGTAAATCTGAGAGTTATTTAACTAGACAGTTCTCCTGAGGTGAGTGTGAAAAAGGTCTATGTGGAGCAGTGCTCTAACATGGTTAACAGATGTAAATAAATACATCAATAATCAAACAACAGATATGCGTTCCAACAGCGATCTTTCTATGTTCACTCTGTGAACCCTTTGAGATGACAGCTTGTTCACTGCATACATTTTCTCTCCATAAACTTTCTCTCTGCTACACCTCCATTTGCATCCCTGCTTCCTTTTTCCTGCTGCTGCTATAATACTGCATTCTCTTATTAGAAAAAATTAATCTAGAGTATTCACTTGTTTGAAAAACCCTATTTAAGGTTAGCTATGTAGTCACATAAAGTCAATCCTTTAAGCTCCACCTAGGAACTGACTGTATTTCTTTAATTTCCCTAATTCTTAACTGACCCATAAATATCTTCAGTTCACTACTCCCTAACCCCCCAGCATTGCATTCCACAAAATCTGGCTACAAGCTCAGCTCTTGATAACTTCTATAACTGTTGTTAACCCTGTTCTGAACATCATACACATTCATAATCTCTCTCTTCCCCTTTTCAGTCCATATTCACTCATTTATTTTAGTTTTGTCGTACTTCGCATTTTAAATTTAGTTCCTGCATGATGCCTCTCATTTTAAATGTAGTTCCTGTATGATGCCTCCATATTCCATCCTTCCCTTTTAATTTGTTTCCTCAGTCTGCCAACATCTCTCCACTACCAGTCCTCTTTTACCCCTTCCTCCTGCTACCCTCAGACTACATTTTCCCATTGGTTCTTCTGCATCCCCAACATGTTTTGTCTTACCTGCAACCTCCCCTGCTTAGCTAGCTAGTGCCCTGCCTTGCACTAGGTACCTTATGTTTATGTGCAGCAGCTCCTGCAGACTTGAGTTAGCTGGCTTGCTGCATGAATAGATTCTCCTGACTAGCAGGAGGAATGCCTCCCCTCCCTGTCCTTTTCCATTTTTATCTGTTTAGCATCATATTCATCATTGTTCTCCACTGACATTTCATCTTCTTTTTCCAACATACCTGAAGACTTAAAAAAGCAGTGGGTAATGCATATCATTTAAGTATATAAATTCATGTATAATAGACCTAGATAGTATAAATAATGCTATCTTCTTTATTATTATCTTCTAATGTTGATGTTTTATGAATAAGTTTAATTAAACTATACATACATATATATATATATATATATATATATATATATATATATATATATTATTTATTTATATGTGTGTCTGGGTGTGTGTGTGTATACTGGAACACTGAACCCATTCTATTTCAGTCTAGCAGTTTACATGTAAAATGTCATTTTATTACTATCACATGCCATCTGCTTCCCCTACACTGTTGACAGCAGCTGCCCCCCAAAAACTCTTCCTGCTTCTCTAATCTGTCTCTGAGCAATACTTCTCAATTACTACACTGAGGCTGTGATGCCAGCCATTGACTGATAAACTGTGGATTATTCATTTTTCCTCTATTGTATCTTTGGCACCAGATCTTATCTCATTCTTGTCTTGAAATGTGCATGTTTCTAATCCAGATTTTTATTGTCCTATTTTTTTTCCATTTATCTTACTCCACTAAGGAACAAAATACAATATATCCAATATAACAATGTTTGCCCGGCTATTCTACTACAAGAGATGTGTATAAATAATTATGCCTTATCACACAGTTCAATTTATGCCTGTGAGTATAGTTCAAGAGGTCAAAATTCTATGCACAGAAGTAATAAATACAATATAATATGCAGGTAATACTTATATCAGGTACTGTTCACTGTATTATATGAACTTTTGTGATTTTAACTTACTTTAATCTATGAGAAACAAAGGAAAGAAATGAATTTATGTTGTGCAACTGTTTCTGTCCCACATATCTACTTCCTTTCTGATTTTTAAGCACATTTTGTCTACAAAACATAGTTTAGTAATACTTTGTAATTTTAATTTGAAACAGGGAAGCTTACTTTCTAGCATTCTTTACTTCTGTTGAAATATTCATTTCGTTGCGCTCTGACTTTGTATTTGGTACATGTACCATTACTTTACAGTGTTGTAATATTTTAATTTACTTGCTTACACACTTACTGACTTATGTTATTAACTGGTGTGAACTTTGGCCCTGGTGGACCAATCCACACTCAAGATGTACATTCTACAAAAGTACATGTTTCTGAAAGCTACAGTTACTTTATGATTTAATGACATGAAAAAAAAACACATTAATCAATTTCCTAATATATAAGAAAATAGGTAATCTGGTATAAGTCATTATTTCTACTTTATAAAGCAGTACTTAACTAACTGATATATAATATAGGTGAACATATTGCAAACAGTGCATATAGTCACTTTATAATATGGTATTTATTGAAATATATAAAAATGTTTAATGCTTGATTGTATGGAGCTGAATTGAGGTGGGCTACCAGCAACAAGTCTGAGGTGAGATATCAAATGACTACAGGCTTCTGAGCTTCCAAAAAAACATAAGTTGCCTGCTTTTTTTTGTTTTTTTTTGTGTATTTATAGTTTTATTGCCCTTTTTATTGCCGGCTGCCTACTTTTAAACTATATTTATTTACTGTTTACTAAACTACACTGTTGTACTGCAAATGGATGCTTTACTGTGCCTGTTAAATCAAATGTTATTGCTGATTTTACTGTTACAAAGCTTTTTTGTTACTTTCACTATAATATGATATTTTTAACTGTTTTTAAGTTATCTGTTCTGCTTGTTCTGGTTTTCCTGGCAATTAGTGTTTAATTAACCTACTAGGAAATGTAACTTAGCAAAAACTATTATTGACCTAAAATGTTTTGTCCGTAAATTGAACTTGGACATTATGTTTAATAGTGTCATGCAAGGAGACAATTCTACTCTTAAACTTGCTAGTACATTTAATCCCCCACTCCACCCTAATTTGCTCTTATTTGGGAGAGTTTGTGAATTAGATCTCAGGCATTTAAGTCAGGGAAACACCTTTGGCAACTTGACAAGGAAATTAAATGTCTCAGACGAACAAATGAATGCCTTGAATTACTTATGTAACTCCCCTGTGAGAGTGATTAAACCTGATAAAGGTGGAGGATTAGTTATATTTGACAACTTTGATTACACAGAAAGGATGTTGTCAGTGCTTAGAGGACCAGCCTATGTACAATCATCTTTGAATGAAATGAATACAAGTTTTGGTAGAATTAGAGGGTATTTTAAGGACCTCTTTATTAATGCTAAAATTGATTTGGACACTTACAATTATATTGACATCTCATTGCCCAAGACTCCTATCATCTTCGGCATCCCGAAAATCCATAAGAACCTCACTAACCCCCCTATGAGGGCACTGATAGACAGTCAAGCATCAATGACATACCCATGTGCTCAACTAGTTGAGTCAATTTTGGCTAAATATTTGAAATCTCTCCCAGAAATTTGCAAAGACTCATGGTCTTTTCTTCAGAACATCAACAATATATCATTTGATAGGTCAGTTAATTTCTTGACGATAGACGTCATTGATTTGTACACTTCAATCCCACATGGTGAGGCTATTGAATGGCTGACCTTAATACTAATAGAGCTTAAAGCAAGTGAAAGGGACATCTATATAGTGTCAGAACTACTTGACATTATTTTAACTTCTAATTTTTTCACCTTTAATGGTGATTTTTATTTACAAAAACAAGGGATAGCTATGGGGTCACCATGTGGTGCAAGTGTAGCTAACCTTTTTGTTGCATATTGGGAGAGACATTTCTTACTCAACAACTTAGTTTTTAAGCCTTATTTGAAATTTTATACGAGATTCTTGGATGATATTTTTATTCTATTTCAGGGTAATGCATCTGAAGCAACTAACTTAATTGACTATTTAAATGGAACTACTGATTTTCTTAAATTTACCTATAAATTTAATGAAATAGAAATTGACTACTTGGATGTAAAACTGTACAAAGATTTAAACATAGGTGAGTACAATTCATCCATTTTTAGGAAGCATACATACTGTAACTCCTTCCTGCACTTTGACAGCTCTCACCCTTTTAAACAGAAGAGATCCATCATTAAGTGGCAACTTATAAGAGCAGCTAGGATGTGTAGTTGTGAACCTTCCTTTAAAGAAGAATGTCAAAACTTAAAAGACATGTTCACTAACAGAAAGTATCCAGGTCAACTTATTTTAGAGCTAATTAATGAAGTTGTACTGAAACGTTCTAATGGAACGTATAGACCTATTTTACAATCACGCACTTTTCAGATGTCCACTAACGTTAGTAACATTTCTGAGGACAGTAATTCTACTGTTATAAGCCCAGTCATTACAGACAATCAAATCAGGGTGAAAGACAAATATAAAACTAGCTTCATCACTTCTTTTAACATCAACTCTACTGACATCAGACTTATACTGTTTAAGAACTGGTAGTTAATCACAAACAATGGACAACTTTTGGATAAATTAGGGGATGTCCCTAATATTGTTTATAGGAGAGGATGTAATATTAAAATGCTACTAGAAAGAAATTCTGACGTTGACGTGACTTCTAGACACAAAGGTATGCTTCAGTGCGGTGCCTGTAATTGGTGTAAATATGTAAAAGCTGCTACAACTTTCACCATTGGAAATAGAAAATTTTACATCCAACATAAACTTAATTGTGAATCAAAATCAATAATATATTTAGCTAACTGTAATTGTTGTACGGCATTTTATATAGGCAAGACTGATCGAAGGTTACGTGACAGACTTTATGAACATCAATATGCGATAAAGAAAAATAAGCCTGATAATGCACTAGCTGAACACATTCTTAAATATCCTGGTCACAGTTTTCACTTTTTAGCCATCAATCAAGTCTTACCTTCAATTAGAGGTGGTCTGTTTCTTTGCTATTAGAAAGTAAGGAACTGGAATGGCAATTAACTCTCAACTCTTTCAGCCCTCCAGGACTCAATGAAAATTGCAACATAGCATGCATTTTGAAATTGAGAAACTATAAGAGGTAGTTTATAAGAGGTAGTTTATACCTAAAATATCAAGCTTGTGGTCACTTTTCATATCAAGTTTGGACTTGTTACATGCACTTTTGTATTGATTAGTTTCATTTGATGTGTTGAGCTTTTTATAATATTACTATTTTTAATTCTTAATTTTTAATATTAGGAGTGGTTAATATGGAGTAATATTCTTTCTTTACTTCATACTTCAAACTTGATAGTCTGAAGTAACGCGCACATAATTATTCTTGTGCATAAAAACATATACATCTTCTGGGTATGAGAGTATAGAATGTTTTAGTAAACATAAACACTCTTATTTTTATTCCTAATCATACACATATGCTTTTTAAATTTTTAAACACTTTTGCAACGGACCTGTAAGTTATTTTTGTTGTCTGTAGTAATATAAAGTAGGAAGACGCTTTCAATGTTTGAATGTTAATATTACCCCTTTAAGGTAAAGAGTGACGCAGGTAATGGGCATTTTTTAATAAGCATTTTAAAATTGTGGCGCTTCCTTTTACTGCATCTCTGAAGAAGCTACTGTTTTGTCAAGTAGCGAAAACGTTGGTTGTGTTTTGTCTGTTTAATAAACCTATGTTAAGACAAGAGGAGCTTGGATGGTTTTTGGTGGCTTGCTGCTTTTCTACTAATAAATAACTGAACTGTTAACTGTTTAAAATATCCTTTAGAAACTTCTTGCTGATTTTCTGCTGTTTTAAACAATATTTTAGTGTCTCACTGCTATTTTTCTGCTGTTTTAAACATTCCCTAGTGTTTCCCATGGAAACTAGGGTAGCTAGTATATGTAACCTAATCCATATACAGGCTTGTTGCTTCTGGGACTGCTTGTAGTGGTTTGTTTGTTCTGAACACCTTTTCTAGGCCATTTTGGATTGGAAGGGGCATATCTGCACTTTTGTGATAGAATTGTGCTGATTTGGACCTGTCTGTTAAAGGGAGACCAGTCTAGGGCTTGGAATAAGCATTCTCATTGGTCCTTTTGAATCTTTATAGATTTTTTTCAAGTTTTTAGCGTCTGGTATTAAAGAGAGCTGCACCCACAGAGTTTTTTTGAAAGTGAAACCACCTCATTACAGTAAGGTACTGTTCTAGTGGAGAGAAACAATTTAAAATATTTTAAATGCTGTATTTTTGTTTATTCATAGCTTTCAAAAAACATAAGTTGTCTGGTGTTTTTTTTTTTGCTTATTCATACTATTTATTGCACTTTTTATTGCCTGCTGCCTACATTTATATTGTATTTATTTACTGTATACTAAACTGTACTGTTGTACTGCAATTGTCTGCATTACTGTGCCTGTTATATTGAATTATGTTGCTGTTTTCACTGTTTACAAAGCTTTTTTGTTAGTTTCACTGTTTAAGTATTTACTAGTATTTTCACTGTTTTTAAGCTATCTGTTCTGCTTGTTCTGTTTTTCCCACCAAGCAATGTTTAAATAACTGATCTGTTAATTGATTAAACCATTATTTAGGGCTTCCTTGCTGATTCCCTGCTGTTTAAAATGTTTTTTAGTGTCTCACTGCTATTTTGTCTGCTGTTTTAAACATTTTCTAGTGTTTTCCACTGAAATCATGGTAGCTAGTAGCTGTAGCATTGTCCAGATCCAAGCTTGCTGCTTCTAGAACAGTTTGTAGTGGTTTGTTTTTTCTGAACACCTTTTCTAGGCCATTTTGGATTGGAAGGGGCATATCTGCACTTTTGTGATAGAATTGTGCTGATTTGGACCTGTCTGGAAAAAGGGAGGCCAGTCTAGGGCTTGGAATAAGCATTCTCATTCTTCCTTTTGAATCTTTTTAGATTTTTTTTCAAGTTTTTAGCTTCTGGTATTAAAGGAGAACTGCACCCACAGACTCAAAAAACATGTTTATTTTATCATGGTTTGGTGTTTCCTAAATTTTAACACCACTCCAGGGCTATTTACAGGTTTTTAAATATTTTTATACATAATTTCTCAGTCTGACCACATGGGGTCTGGCATTTTGAAGTAATTCTGATTGTTTAGTCTGCCTCTATGTTTCCCACAATGAAGTGCTTGGCTGTATAAAATTACATCACACAGGCTTCCTTCTTCCTAAAGCTCCTGTCACTGCATTGATTTTACATGCATATCTTTCAGTCAGTTTTAAGTAACATTTCATGCCATTCAGTGACTAGTTCAAACACAAACAGTGCAAATTCTCTAGAACAGACTTTCAAAGTGCTTTTTACTGCTGCTTCTTTTTAGAATGGCTAAACTGCAGTCTTTTGTGAAGCCTGAATTATACTAGTTTTACTCATCCCCCATCCACTTCACACCTAACTTCCCTAGCTGTCAAAATGCTAAGGGTAATTTGAGCTGTTACCTACTGTGACTGACATGTCAAAGCAGAAGGCTTGACTCATGTACTGTTTCCTTGTTCTAGCCTTTACTTTCTGTATGGGTAGGGGAAGGACCAGGGAGCTGTGACATCATAGCATGGATGGGTTTTTAGGACGATAGTGGTAATGTCAGTTTGAGGATGGAAATGGCCAGAAAACTACCTGTATTCAGTGGCCTTGATGACATCAGTGAATTGGAGACTGCAGCAAGGTGGGACAAAAGTTTTTTTGAAAGTGAAACTACCTCAATACAGTAAGGTACTGCTCTAGTGGAGAGAAACAATTTAAAATATTTTAAATGCTGTATTCTTGTTTATTCATAGCAGGGACAGTAAATAGGGAGAAAAAAGATAGAGAAGTTGAGCATTTAATAATAGAATATCATTGTTGTCCTTTAAGGCCCTGCATTTAAGCAGGTTTCTTCTTGTTTGTACTGAGCTGAACTGGGGTGGGCTACCAGTCACAACTCTGAGCTGAGATACCAGTCAAATCAGGTTTCTGAGCTTCCAAAAAACATAAGTTGTCTTTTTTTTTTTTTTGCTTATCTACTGCCAATCATTAGCGGACCAAAGTTCCACTGTGGCGACCCCTAACTGGGATAAGTCGAAGGAACAACATTTATACTATTTATTGCACTTTTTTATTGCCTGCTGCCTACATTTATATTGTATTTATTTACTGTATACTAAACTGTACTGTTGTACTGCAATTGTCTGCTTTATTGTGCCTGTTAAATTGAATTTTGTTGCTGTTTTCACTGTTTACAAACCTTTTTTGTTAGTTTCACTGTTTAAGTATTTATTAGTATTTTCTCTGTTTTTAAGTTATCTGTTCTGCTTGTTCTGTTTTTCCCACCAAGCAGTGTTTAAATAACTGATCTGTTAATTGATTAAACCATTATTTAGGGCCTCCTTGCTGATTTCATGCTGTTTAAAATGTTTTTAGTTTCTCACTGATATTTTTCTGCTGTTTTAAACATTCCCTAGTGTTTTCCACTGAAATTATGGTAGCTAGTAGCTGTACCATAGTCCAGGTACAGAACTGTTCGTAGTGGTTTGTTTGTTCTGAGCATATTTTCCATGCCACCTTGGACTGGAAGGGGTCTATCTGCACTTTTTGTGAGAGAATTGTGCTGATTTGGACCTGTTCAGTAAAGGGAGGTCAGTCTAGGGCTCGGAATAAGCATCCTCATTGGTCCTTTTGAATCATTTTAAGGCTTTTTTCAAGTTTTTAGCTTCTGGTATTTAGGCCCTGCATTTTGAGCAGGTTTATGCTTATTTGTACCAAGCTGAACTGGGGTGGACTACCAGCCATAACTTTGAGCTGAGATACTATACTACTACAGCCTTCTGAGCTTCCAGAAAAGCATGTTTCCTGTTTTTTTTTTTGCTTATTTATACTATTTACCACACTTTTTTATTGCCTGCTGCCTACAAGTATAATGTATTTATTTACTGTGTGCTAAACTACATTGTTGTACTGCAACTGTCTACTTTACTTTGCCTGTTAAATCAAATATTATTGCTGTTTTCACTGTTTAGACAGCTTTTTTGTTAGTTAGACTGTTTTTAAGTATTTACTGGCATTTTCACTGTTTTTAAGCTATCTATTCTACTTTTTCTGGTTTTCCCACCGAACGTGTTTAAATAACTGATCTGTTAACTGTTTAAAAGGTCCTTTAGAGCTTCCTTCCAGATATACTGCTGTTTTATCCATTTTAGTGTCACATTGCTATTTTTCTACTGTTTTAAACATGCTCTAGTATTTTCCACTGAAACTACGTTAGTTAGTAGCTGCAGCATAGTCTAGATACAGGCTTGTTGCTTCTGGAATTGTTTTAGTGGTTTGTTTGTTCTGAGCACGTTTTCATGACCAACTTGGATTGAAAGGGGCCTAGCTGCACTTTTATGAGAGAATTGTGCTGATTGGGATCTGTTTGATAAAGGGAGGCAAGTCTAGGTCTTGGAATAAGCATCCTCATTGGTCTTTTTGAATCTTTTTAAATTTTTTTTCAAGTTTTTAGCTTCTAGTATTTAGGCCCTGCTTTTGAGCAGGTTTCTGTTTATCTGTGCATCATGCAGCACGATGTACTGCTGCGCAGTTGTGTGCCAAAGCCAGACAATTAAATTCAACAAATTTCCCTGAAACCCAGGCAAAAATATCCATCCACTGATCTTTTCTGTGATCAATTTTGAATAGCCACCCCTAGTGACAACAGTCTTCTACCTAACATTGTGGACAGTTGGGCTACCCTTGTTTCTCCTGCCACCCTTGTCGACTTTAGTCTCAAGAAGCAGTGTAGCAATTGCCTCATGTACACAGACAACCGTCTACTAATAACACACTCTAGTACAGAGTGCGAGAGATGTATTTGCATGAAGAATCTAGAATCCATGCTCTCTCTCACTCAAAACAGTGAGACACATCAATGTCTTCCTCACCAGGTTGGACAAGGTGAAAGTCACAGTCAGCTGCCTCTCTGGTGCCAGGATTCATCAGATCAGGCATGACCTAAGATGTACCTTACTGGATTATATGAAGAGAGACATGGTTGAGCTCTCTGAGTATGTGTCCCAGGCAGGTATGTCCCTACCCTTGAGAAACATACTACGCTCACCTAGAATGATGCCACAGGATAAACAAAAAAATGGTTGATTTCAATAATTGGCTCATTTTTTTGGTGTCATTCAAAGGGGATCCACTTCCTGTCAACCAGTGAAGACATAGTCGACAAACCTCATTGCTTTTCCAGAGATGGTTTTCACCTGGCACCCCTAGGTTTTGGCTGCTGGCAAAGGCTCTTGCCTTTCCCGTAGTGCCTTTTTTAGTCATGGTCTCAAAAACATTATCAATGTGAAATTAACCAATCAGAACAAAATAAGGGCCATGCTGCTAAATGCTAGGAGCTTAAACTAAGATCTGCACTCCATGGAAGCACTTCTATCACTAGAAGATGTAGATGACTGTGCAGTCACAGAAATCTGGTTCAAGGCCTCAGAGTGTACTCGAGCCTTGCAAGGCTATAATGTCTTCCACACCTTTAGACCACAAAATGAATGTGTGAAAACCAAAGGAGATGGTGCTTCAATGTATATTAAAGATAAATTCACCTCCCATCTAATTAGACTGGATAACTCCATGGAGTTACTTCAGGTCCAGGTTATGGTGGGTAAGACCCACATTCAAGTCATAGCCAGTTATCGATCCCCCTCCATGGGTCATGACACCCACAAAGCCTACTTGACCAAACTGGAAACAATCCAAATTTTACCGAACATACTGATTATGATGGATTTTAATTATCCCACAGTCAACTAGGAAATCTACGCTAGCCCTAACTCCTTCACGCAAAAGTTCCTTGACTTTGTTAATTCAAATGCCCTGGAACACATTGTCCATACACTGATAAGGGGAACAAACATTCTGGATCTGGTCCTCACCAACATGTCAAACAGATGCACTGCCGCAACTGTTGGAGCTTTATTAGTTAAAACTGACCACATCTCAGTCAAGTTTGAGCTGGCACTTTCACCAGAACTCACAAAGGGTGAAATCAGACTGAAAAACTTCACCATGGCAAACTATACCCTCCTAGGTGCAGGTATAAATGCATTCCAAGCCCCCCAAAAAGCTGGAAGTGGTAACTACACTAAAGCCCTGTACAATCACTTGCATAATTGTATAATCTGGTCCATACCAAAAAGAATCAAAGCCAGACCCCAAGTAAAAACAAGCTGCCATGGTGGACATCCAGCATCAACAAACTTTACAATAAAAGCAAAAAGTTTCTGTCCAAGAAAACAAAGGCAAGGCCCCAAAAATAAAAAGCACCCTCCTCAGCCTCAACAGACAAATAAGACAACTTGCCAAATCCTCCAAGGGCTCCTTTGAGAAAAACTTAGCAAGTGCAAACAAGGATGACCATGAGGCCTTTTACAGCTACATAATTAACCTAAAGGGTAGGACCCAAGCATGTGCAGAACTAATGACCAATGGTATCACACGCACACACTGACCCCACAGAGATAGCAAACTGCTAGCGGAAATGTTTGATGAAATTTCACTCCCTTATCCCCTTTCAACTTGCAACAAACCTGCCACCAAACTCCCTCCCACCCTACATATCTGAAGAGCAGGTCCTCAAAGCCTTGTGCAAGGCAAAAAACACAGCCTCTTTGGGACCAGATGACATCCCAGGCTGTCTTCCAAACAGGCTAAAACATGAACTAGCATCACCACTTAGTACCCATTCCAATCATAGACTAGCCACAGGCTTTGTTCCTGCAGAATAGCAAACAGCAACAGTTATTCCCCTCCATAAAGGTGGTCTAGCAACAGACCCAAGGGAATTACAGACCCATAAGCCTGACCAGCCTCATCTGTAAGGCCATAGAACGTAACATTATGGACCTCATAAATAAAGACATAGGAGACGTCCACAGCTTGGATCCTACCCAATTTGGCTTCATGAAGGTCAGATCCTGCCTATTAAATCTGGAGGATTTCTTTGAAAATGTGACAAAGCCATTAACGAGGGCAAATCTATGCACACAGCATACCTTGACCTTTCTATACAATCCCGCATTCAGGCATTATCAATAAACTTAGCAAACTGAATCTAAACCCATTCATTGTAAGATGAGTTGCCAACTGGCTAACAAACCAGACACATACAAAGTGGGTGACTCCACATCAACCAGCAGATCCATTACAAGTGGGGTGCCACAGAGGTCAGTGCTGGGCCGCCTATTGTTTGGTATATACTTCTCAGACGTTCAGGTGAAAACTAAAGGGTTGTGGCTGACCAAGTCTGCAGAAGACTACAAACTAGGTGCAATCACTGAATCCCCAAATGATGTCAGTATACTCCAGGAGGGACTCACGCAAATCAATGACTGGTGTATCAGTCATGGTCTCAAACTGAATGCAAAGAAATGCATCATCATTCCCTTTGGTACAAACAATGTCCCCTTATACTATCAAATCAACTACAATACCCTAAGTACCCATGAAGTGGTAAGAGACCTGGGATCACAAATTGTCTATGACCTTAAGTTCAATTACCATGTGTCTACTGTAGTAAGGAAAGCTTTTTACATTGAACACTTGATTAGTAAAGGCATCGCCTCAAGAGAAAAATAAGTTATAACCCTCCTATATTTGGCACTTATCCAGCACATAATTGAGTATTGGCATGTACCATACTAAGCACCTGCAGCAATTAGAGAGATCTCAGAGAACAAAGAAGATCTAGTGGCTCTTGCATGTGCCTTACACAGACCATCTAAAGTCCCTGTCACTATACTCTGTATCATATAGACTTCTTAGGGGAGACTTATGTCTGGCCTACAGAGCAATCTAATACCCAAACCTAATGAACTTGCTACATACCTATAAATCAAATGGGACTAGAGCTACCTGTTCCAGGGACCTAAATATGGCCTATGACTTAAATAGGACATGCTGGAGGGACAGATTTATCTCTCAGCAACTGCCGCATCTTTGGAACAGGCTACCAATTAATGTGAAACAGAGCAACTCTATGACACTGTTCAAAAGAAACCTGGACAAGTGGATGGGGCACCATAAATTCTTACTGGGGACAGAGCCCACAACCCTCCAGGACATGGGCAGTCATCACTAAATGCAATCTTGGGTATTGCCTGGTATTTTTAAGATATTGCTTTGGGATGAAATGACTAGGCTTAAAATGAACTCTGGGTTTATAGCCTAGTAATCTCCTATGATCCTATATATAGTAATATACTTTTATGTCTTCTCAATTAATAAATATAATACAAAAAGAAAATGTTGTACACTACAAGTACAAATACAAACAGGTCAGGTATAATCAAAAGTCAGGAATGAAACCTACTTTAATAAAAAAGAGAAACATTAGGCTCAGTGTAACTTATAAAACATTCATAAAGCATATTTATGTGTTACTAAAATAGATATTTAAGCATGCAATAATTAATTTTATATATAAAGATTTTTTTTCTTCAACCTTTCCTTTTTCTTCTCTGTCCCCTTTCTTTTTCCCTTCCTCTTAAAAAGAACAATTTTTTTTTTGTGTATATATATATATATATATATATATATATAAAATTATGTTTGCATTAAGAGACCGGTTACAGTTTGTACATAAAAGCCAGCAGTTATTTAAGAGAATTAAAGAAACATTTGAGTTAGTATCTGCATAAATGATTATGAGATTAGGATAGGTGATACTAACCTGCAAGAAACATTCACATTGTTCTTCTGCAAGGTGTATTTTGAAGGTCGTATCAGAGTCTGAATAATACTGATTGTTTTTAAGGATGCTGGAAGAGAATCTTCATTTAAAGAGTTAGCAAAAATAAATAATGGTCAATATACCGGAATTTGTTTTGTAGTCTGCAAAGTGAAGGAGCATCAGTGGATGAGGATGGGATGTTGTAGTTAGAATTTCTGAGAGAAAGAGCTAGCAGGGTGCTTTCCATTCAAACAGGGAAAAGAATGTATTTTGAGTTTTTGGTTATCCAATTTATCAAGATGGATAACATAGGCCAGGTCTTACTAAAACTTTACTATCTTTTGATTTTCTGGTATAACAAGGGCTATCTATGAAGTGTATTAATATTAGCAAGTATTCCCTCATATACAAGGCATGCAGCCCATGAAATTAAATCAGTTTAAGACTGTTGCCTTGTTCTGCTTTACTTCCATTATGTTCACTGCACTATCCATCCTAGATTTCTTTTATATTTATTTTTCTTTATTGGACATCAAAGCTTCCTCTTGCTATTAATCAACATTGTTAAATTCACTGTGATTCTTGGTAGGCTTGCTTCCTCTAAGTGTGAGTTAATTCTTTGTAATGATGTTCACCTGCATTGCCTCCTCATGTTTATATTTTGAGTCTTACTTCTGCTGTGCATGTCATTTACAGTCCATCTCCTTCTATGGCATGTTACAAAACAAGATTTCCATATTAATTGCTCTGTTTTTAGCTATCTTTTGTATTCATGAACCACCCTCACATGCCATAGCTTCCTTTACTCTTCCCTTCTTACAGATTGCCCCATCCTTTTGCCCTACAATCACCCTGTGCACTGATCCAGAGAATACCACTAATGTCATGTTTCTCCTTGTCTCTTTTACTGGTCAAATTTATTCATTTATTCACTTGTTTATTCATTAACATTTGTTTACCCAGAAAGTCTGACTGGGACAGAGCTCATTTTCAGAGGAGACCCGGGGAGAAATGTTCCAGACACATAGGTTCATAGGTTCATAGGTTGGTACTGGGCTATCTGCCCGAAGGCATATATTAGCCCAGCCACATTGTGCGGTATTCACCGTCCCTTTAGTAGTTCCCTAGACCCTTGTACTAGCAGCTAGTACTCTTGGCCCCTATCTAGTAGTGCTGTTGGTGTGATCCCTGGTGTGAACTTTCTGTTACCCATCCACTCATCAAGGTTCCTCTTGAAGAGTGATAGTGAGGAGCTCTGTCTTATGTAGATCGGGACCCTGTTCCATAGTAAGGAAAGTCTCTGCGAAGGGAATCTATCCCTCCAGCATGTTCTATTCATTGTTGTGTTGAGGTTTATATCCCTAGAGCATGTAGCTCGAGTAGATTTGGTTTTGCTAAGATGGAGCATGTTCAACAATTCTGGGTTGGGCATGGCTCTGTACGTTAGACAGAGATCGCCTCTGAGAAAGCAGTATGCAACAGAGAACAGTCTTAGCTTTTTCAATCATGCTGCATAGGGCAACTGTTTGAGGCCAATAATTATCTTGGTTAGGTACCTCTGTGGTCTCTCCAGCTGCTGGAGATGTCTAGCCAGCTACATTCCAATTGGTGCATTGTACTCAATAATGGGTCTGATGAGGGAAGAGTAGAGGGGTACCATTGCATCCTTAGATCTTTCATGATCAGATGGGTCACGCAGAAGGATTTTCTAACCACTTTGGCAACATGGTTATGAAAGGAAAGCTGGCTGTCTACTTGGGTCTCTAGATTCCTTATTTCTTCTTCAGATTTCAGGGGATTACCTCCTATGTTGTAGTTTTTCCAAAGGGGATTACTACGCATTTTTTTGCATTTAGCTTGAGACCATGGCTTTGACACCATGCATCAGTCTCATTTAGGCCCTTCTGAACGATCTCCATGTCGGCCGGAGACTCTATTATAGCACCCAGTTTGCAGTCGTCTGCAAACTTAGTCAGCCACAGCCCTTCCGTGCTTGCCTGTACTTCTGAAAAGTATATGTCAACTAGGAGGGGCCCCAGGACAGAGCCCTGAGGCACACTACTTGTTACTTGTCTGAATTCGGACATAGATCCTGCTACTCTTACTTTATGGGATCTGTCTGAGAGCCAGTTTGCGATCCATCTTGTGATACAAGGGTTTATGCCCAGGCAGGTGAGCTTATCAATAATAATTCCCCAGAACTATATGTCTGGAACTCTCCCTAATGATCTTAGTGATCACCTGCTCACATACATCATGAAAGACAAAATTAATTGTACAAGCTTACCTATTTATAGGTCTATCAGATCCAAGAAAAACTTTGACCCAACTAAATTTCAACTTGAACTCAAATCATGCAACTGGACAAAACTAAAGTTCCTTCCCCTTGATGAGGCAGTGTCATCATTTAACAATTCATTCCTTACTATACTTGACTCGCATGCCCCTAAACGCTCAATAAGAATTAAAACTCAACTAGCACCCTGGCTAACAACAGACACCAAAACCAAAATAACAACTAGAGACAAAGCATGGGATAAATGGCGCACTACCAAACTACCCCTAGATCGTATCAAATTCCAACAACTTAGAAATGAGACTAAAAAAGCCATCATAGTAGATAAGAAAAATTACTTCTACAATCTGCAACATAAACATCAGAATAACCCTCAAAAGTACTGGGCAGGCATAAATAAACTTCTCCAACCAGGCAAATCCACTACTCCGACCCCAGGAACATTATCTGACAAGAGCCAAGAAGATATAGCCAATTCATTCAATACTTTCTTCACAGAAACCATCCAGTCATTAGCTAACCAACTTTCTCCTCCCCACATTTCTATAAACACTATACCCGACTCACCACTCTCTTTTAACTTCCAGCCAGTGTCCACATCCTTTATCAGATCCCTTTTGCAAAAACTGAAGCCAACCACCCTTTCAGCCGATCTTCTGCCGGCTGAATACCTGCAAATTGCTGCAGATGTTGTAGCCTACCCTATCTCAATCCTAATTAACAGAACCATAACCGAGGCCTCAATCCCCTCAATTTGGAAAATATCCTATGTTATTCCACTCCACAAAGGAGGTTCATCCACAGGACTATCCAACTATAGACCTATAGCCATACTATCACCACTTGCCAAAATTATGGAAAAGTGCATGCACAACCAACTAATGCTCTATCTAACCCAAAATAAACTACTCACAGACTCTCAACATGGATTCAGACCCCATCATAGTACAACTACTGCCCTCCTCTCTTTTACTGAAAACATTAATCTTAACCGGAATAATAAAAAAATATTCTCCGCTCTCTTCCTGGACCTATCGAAAGCCTTCGATATGGTAAACCATCAGTTACTTCTATATACTTTAAAAACCCTGTATCTAGATACTCCAGCCCTTGACTGGTTTCAAGCTTACCTCACTGGGAGACAACAAGCAGTAATGTGGCAAAACAAGCTCTCCTGCCTACTACCAAATACCATAGGAGTTCCTCAAGGTTCCATATTAGGACCTCTCCTCTTTTCAGTCTTCATAAACGACATCCAAGCAGTCATCCCTGAAGCCACCTGCATTCAATATGCAGATGACTTGACTATAATATGTTCCAATGCCTCTCTTGCAAATCTACTAACTACCACCCAACATAGCTTCACCAAAGTCGAAAACTGGCTTGCCAACCATCTCCTGATCTTAAATCCAAACAAAACCAAGTTACTTCTCTTCTACCCAACCAATAGATCTCCGACTGAAAACTTCACTATAAAATCCAATAATGGGACCATCATCTCCCCAGACACCTATACAAAGCTATTAGGAGTAAACATTGACAATAAACTCAGATTTGATATACATATCAACCAAGCCATTAAGTCAGTCAACAAGAAACTTGAGACCCTATATAGAATTAAAGCCTTCCTTACCCCGAATGCCAGGGTAGCCACAGCCCGTTCACACCTTCTCTCTACCCTACTATATGCCTCTCCTGTCCTCACTCACCTTAACAAATCTGATCTGGCCAAGCTCTCATCCTGCTATAATCACATTGCCAGGTCCGTTACAGGCCTACCCTACAGAACACACCACTGTACTAACCTGAAAAAGCTTGGATGGATAGATATCCCACACCTTCTTCACCAGTCCCAACTCATAGAGGCCTTCAAAATCCTTAAACAACCTGAGAATACCCCAGCACTAAAAAACTTAATGACTCCCTACTCCAATCTAAGCTGCCTTCACTCAGCAAACAGACTCCTTGTCCAAACAACTAAATCTCTCATCCTAGGTGGTGACGCGCTATTTGCCAACACCACTGGTAAAATATGGAACTCTCTCCCAAATAACATCACGCTTGCAACTTCTCTAAGTCAATTCAAAAATAGTCTAAAACTCCACTTCAAGTCACACTGGCTATGTCCTTGCTCAAACCCAGACTAGCTCTGTGCCATTAACTAAAACATAAACAACTAGCTAATATGATAAGTACTTTGTATACTGTGATAAAGAAATATGTATCCTGTCTAACTCTATGTCATTATACTGCCTACCGTCCTTGCTAATATGTTATTAATGTTACATTTGTAGTAATCTCAGAAATAGTAATGGCAGTCTTGTACTTGTATGTAAATAGCCTATGTTTTTGTTAAGTTCTTTCAGCTCATTTACTGTACCTAATTATCAATGTAACTCTGTTGGAGCTTTTCTCCCCGGGCCTCCGCTGAAAAAGGACATGTATCCAGTCGGACTATCCCGGTTAACAAATGTAAAATAAATAATAAATAATAAATACCCGAATGGGGAATGGTGTCAAATGCTTTAGCAAGGTCAAGGTAAGCCATGTGTACCTCCTTTCCCTTATCTATAGCCTGAGTAACTGTCTCAAAGAAATCCACCAGGTTCAGGAAGCATGATCTGCCCTTGACGAAGCCGAACTGTGTGGGGACCAGCGACTGGAGGTTCCCAATCTCTCCATTTATGAGTTCCATAATGATTCGCTCCATAGCCTTACAGATCAGACTGGTCAGGCTTATTGGTCGGTAGTTCCCAGGGTCAGTTGTGGCCCCACCCTTGTGTAGTGGGACCACCGTTGCCATGCGCCATTCTCTGGGCACATATCCTGTGGAGAGGCTGAGACTGAACAGGGTATTAAGATGCGGGGTTAATTCCTTTTGGAGTTCTCGTATGACACAGCCTGGAACACCATCTGGTCCCATGGAGGCAGTGATTTTAGCTTTAGATAGAGCCTTGTTAACCAATGTATCAGTAATAATTGGACTTACACAATCCCCTGGAATGGTAATAGGCCCTGTAGGTGGTGGTGGTGGGGGAGAATTTGCACTGAACCTGTCAGCCAAGATGTTGGTAATGTCAGAAGGGTCAGTGTATTTTGTTCCATTTTGTACTAGCTCAGAACAGACCTGAGCATTGCCATTTAGGTTTTTGTTGTAGCCATAGAAGGCCTTATGTTTATCCTTGGCAACTTTCTTTTCAAAATTAGCTTTAGTTGACTTGATGAGGGCCCTCAATTTCTTACTAATGCTGATCAGGGATGATTTTTCTACTTGAGATTTGGCCTTTTTTGTATAAGTCTCCTCCTTTTATTGTAAAATTTGCTTATGGCCGGGGTCCACCAGACTGGTTTCTTCTTGCTTGAGGAAGGAGTCTTGGTTTTATTTGAGATAGCACGGTCCATGCAATCCTGAAGATGCATATAGAGTGCCTTGGTGTAGGATTCCGCATCCTATATCATTATCCTTCTGCAAGGGAATAGTGAAGCTTTCCACTTCAGATGCAAGTAGTTTGAAATTTGCTTTGGAAAGGTTTTTGACTATTTTTTTTTGACTGGGGGTGGTGGAGGGGTGAGGATGTCCAGGGTTATCAGTTTGTGGTCGGATCTGACCAAGGAGGGAGTGATAACGGGTGTGGTACAGTGGGTGCCCATATTTGTGATGATTAAATCCAATATGTTGTCCCCTCTAGTGGGGGAAAATACTAGTTGTTCAAGGGCATTTGAATTTATAAATTCTATGAATCGCTGAGCATAGGAGTTGGAACATTGGTAGTTCACCCAGTCTATACCAGGGTAGTTGAAATCACCCAAGATTATGGTGTTGGGTAGGACCTTTATATTTTTCAATGTCTCAAGAAATGCAGAGTGAGCATCTTAGGACATGGTGGGCAATCTATAACCGGCTACGACTTGAAATGTGGTTTTGCCTGCTGATAGTTGCACATGGATGATCTCTGGGGTATCATGCTGTGCTACTAACTTGGAAATATGGGTATACTTGATGAATATAGATACACCTCCGCCCTTTGTACTGCGATCCGGTAACTGAGGCCAGAAGGTATGATATGAATTGTAACCTGGCAGTGCTGGGGTACTCTCTTGAGCCTTGAACCAGGTTTCCGTCACTGCACAAACATTGATTTTCTCCATGCCGAGGAGATCCTCGAGTGTGTGCATTTTGAGGTTGAGACTTCTGGCATTGAGTAGCATTACCCTTAGTTTTTGGTTACCTGTGCTGGTTACGGTGGTTGGTTTGTCCTTTGAGCCTTGCCTAAAAAAGGCACTATGGGGACGGCAAGAGCCTTCGCCAGTATTCGAAAACCTAGGTGTGACAGGTGCAACCCATCTCTGGCAAAACAGCAAGGCTTGTCTATCATGTCATCCCAGGCAGACAGACACTGGATCCCCTTAGAATGACACCAGAAGCTTAGCCAATTGTTGAAATTGATAATTTTGTCTTTGTATTGAGGTATCATTCTAGGTGAAGGTAGTATGCTACTCAAGGTCAGGGTCATACCAGCTTGGGCTACATGATCAGAGAGCTCCTCAATGTCTCTTTTCATGTAGTCCAGGGAGGTACGTCGTAGATCATTCACACCAACATGTAGAATGACAGCGTCATACTTGTACTTGTTCTGGAGTGACCTAAGTGCTTGTGTTATGTGGCAGATCCAAGCACCCAACAGGCAGCTGACAGTAACCTTCTCCTTGTTCAGCCTGGTGAGTGGAACATCCATGTGCCTTACTATAGAGTCTCCTATTACTAGCGTGTTAGGTATGGTGTTTTGCCTTAAGGGCTGTTGTGAGGCACACTGCTGAGGTGAATTATGTGTTTTCTGGCTTGTGTTTGGGGGTGCAGGTTGCTTGCTTGTCTGCTTTGGAGGGCACTGTTTCTTTTTCAGATTGGTACCTAGTGCCTCCGAATATGTTTTTGTGTTTTTATGCATATGTTTTGCCGGTTCTTGTTTTGTAGATTCATGTGTGACAGGTAGCATGATGCAAGTGTGTCCCTTATCCTCTTGACTGTCTGTTACAGTCATGGGGTGAGAGTGCTTAACCTCTAGTCTGGCTGTGTATTTGCATCTCTCACAAGTGTTTGTGTCTAGAGGTAAGAGGAGAGGGTTGTCTGTATACATGAGGCAGTTGTGACATTGCCTCAGGATGCCCAATTCCACCAGATGAACTGGAGAGTACACCTGAAGCTGACCTCTGGACATGCTTTGAAGAGTAAATTGAACTTAAGTCCTGTGGATGATCGGGGGTCTTATGCTATATTATAATAGTGCTGTCTAGGAAATTTGGAGAATAATAGTGCTGTCTAGGAGATTAGGATAAGTGCTGATTTCTGTTTTGCAAGTGCTGCAATAAGAGCAGCTGATCTGAAGCACTTGAGTTGAGGCTTGCCTAGTTCTAAAGGAAAATTTACAGCGCAGACTTTGTGGGGCCGGGAATAGTATACCCCAACTGCCTGACGCTGCTCTGTGTGAAAGACCGCGCAAAAAGAGAGTTGCAGGGTTTTTCCTCTAGATAGGTGAGGAAAGTGAGTACAAGAGCTGTTTTTCTCTAAGCAAGTGAGAAACGTAAGTACAAAAACTGTTTTCCTCTAGGTAATGAGGAAGATAGAGTGCTATAGTAATTAGTAGCTTATTTAGTGCTTACAAGTTCTGAACAAGTGCTGAGCATGAACAAGCAAATTTAAGTGCTAAAACTAAGAATCTGTATCTGCACCAGATGAGTTACAGGACAGAAACAAGTGCAAATGCAGGCTTTCAAATCAGAAAGTTGAGAGAGATGGAAGAGATTGCCCAAACGGCCAATAACTACAAATTCTGGGCCAGAACCACTACTTATGTGGTAGGCAGGTTACCTAGTGCTTACCACTCCCACTGATAAGCTAGAAGGCTTCCCTCCAACACAGAAAGGCTTGGGGGACTCAGAAGCTTACATACAGTCCTGGATACAGCAAATCTGTATCTGGAACACTAGTTACAGAAAAGATAGGAAACAATCTTACAGTTTTTTTTTTTTTTACAGAAAAGTAGCAAAAACAGTAGTAAAAAACAATTCACATGCAGTGCAAGCTAGCACACTTGAGTATGGAATGGACATGTGTTTGGAATGCGAGAGGAAACCAGAGCACTCTGAGGAAACCCACGTGAATGCAAGGAGGACATGCAGATTGCACACAGAAGGCACCTCAACCAAGAATCGAACTGGAGAACCTGTTGCTGTGAGGTAGCAAAGCTAACTGCTGTGCTAATATACCATCCAACATTTCTATTAATATTACTTTATTTGCTAGTCATTCTCTTATTTCCTGCCAGTTTAGTTCACTAGGTGTGACAGACTTGGAGGGCTAATACCACCTGTGACTTTACACAAAAATAGTGTCTGCCTACTCTGGAGCTCTAGTATGGAACACAAGTCCCACCACCATACTTCTTATATAAGCTAGTTATATCAGAAATGATTGGGCTTTCACTTCAGTCAGTCTGCCTCTAACATTCAAGTAACCTATTTTATTATTGTGCGGTTTGGGGGATAGTCAGGTAGAATTTTAATGTTTCTTAGAGAATGGGTGACCTGTACATCGCCACTTGGATTGGAGAACAAAGGTTCTCCAGCAGAGGGTTAGTATACAGGTAATGCCCAGAGAAAACAGGGGCATTAGGCCTCAGAACACCCCTGGGTGGGCATTATTTATACAGTAACACACAGCCAGTAGGGCATTATTGTTCACTTGTTCACCTCAGCACTGACTGGTCATTATATTCCTTCATTTGACATCCATTCCATGGATGTGACATGAAGGAGGCAGCACAAAACAAGCCTGATTTTTGCAGGGTTCTGGAGCACTTTTCCCATGTTATGAATTCTGCCTATGAGGGTATTCATCCTCTGTGATCTGTCACTATTTTGCCCATTTACATTTGTTAAGAAGCAACTAGGACATTATCTAGATCTCAGCTGAGCAGTCAGAAATGGAAAGGTACACTTGTGTGGCAAGACTTCACAGCCACGAGGAAGGGAGTATGTACTTTCCCTCAGAGTGTATGATTGCAGTTACTATACATATATATATATATATATATATATATATATATATATATATATATATATCTGTATATATATATATATATATATATATATATATATATATATATATTTATATATATCTGTATATATATATATATATATATATATATATATATAAGCAGTTTGGGAGCAAAGTGTCCCACATGTAATCCCTGGAAGGCCTTGCTGTCCTCCAAAAATGTTAGATTTTGTTTATTTTTACATTCTCTTGCTTTCTGATTGTCATCCTTTCTTCTGTGACCATTTCTACTAATACCTTTCCATTTATTAGACTCTAAACTAAAGTTGAGTATCCTACAATTATTCAGACATCCCGCTGTCCTTTAGTTAGCTGCCCTTAATCTATTTACCAGTCTTCCAGTTCAAATTTCAAGTCTTTTTAAATCTGCCTGTACCTTATACTCCCTGTCCATACATTTTGCCAACCCCACTTGGTATTCGTTATTGTAGTCATGTACAGTACATTTTTCACTTCACCTATCAGAAATTACACATTTGTGCTTCAGGCCAATCTTTGCCTTGGACCTCTTGTTTATCATGGGACAGATTGATTTTGTCTTCCAAGTCTGAACCTTGGAATTTCCCTTCTGCTTCATAGAGGTCCTCTTTTTTCATTGAGGAAAATCTTTATTCAGGTGATACACAACAAACTATACTGATACAGAGAATGAGTCAGGCTGTTTCTTTCCGTCTGCTCAACTCATTCAGTGTTGCTATTCTTTTAAATTGTATGTATTATCTCATCGAAATTTGTAGTTATTTAGTATTAAATTTGTTCAGTCCATTACCAATAAACGTGTACCATCTTTTAATGTCATATTATTTGAAAAACTATGAAGTTACTTCATTTTCATATTTCATACTGACAAAGATTACACTTGATTTTATTATAAATATTATGCTTTTACTGGCATCTTTACTTGTGACTTCATAATGTTTGTAAATGCATATGTTTGCACTGTTAATATATTCAAACCATAGGTTAAAAATCTTTTGAAATTTTCCTCGCTGTCCCACACTAGACATAATCTCAGCTGATTTGGACATATCAGGCTGTCTGAGAAACATAAATAAAAATACATTATGCTATTATTTATGAGAGAGACATATACATGGAAAATTAACTTAATAGAGAAGGATTCAGATACGGGCATGCCAATTTGCTTGTCAGTGTCTAGCTGTACTTACTTGAATATTAGATACAGAAATATAGCTAGAAAGCTTCCAGTCTGACACCTCCTCTATGTTTTGTTTATCTGGATTTGTGATCGTAGCTGTCATAATTGAGAAACCTTGTCACCATGTATAAGAGGAAATTTGACTACTCTGTGACTGTGTACACCTATTATGCATTTTTTTTCTTGGAGGAATGTATACCTTTGGCACATTTCCATACATGTTATTACATTTGGTTGCAGTTGTCCTCATCTGCAGCAGTTCATATACACATTTTTTTACACATGAATAATGCTTTGCAGTAAAATATTGCTTCCAACCTCTTTTTATAGCAATAGTTTGTGAACCGTGTCTTCCATTTTTTTCTTGCTTTTCTCTGCACATTACAATAAATATAGCATATCGACTACACAAATGTGATTTTGTAGGAAGTAGTAACTGAGGAAAGCAAATTCTTTGTTGTAGAACAACACTCATTAACAGCTGGAAATCTTGACTGCCTGAGTCATATGGATATTCTGTTTGAACTTGTAGCTGGTTGATAAGCATAAAGTGGTTATGTGTCTTTCTTTATTAGCTGCTACATGAAAGGCCTTATGATACTAGTGCTTGAAAATGGAACAGTTCAATAGGTTTTCAATCCAAAATGACTCTTTTGTAATAGCAATATAAATAATGCAATTATATAAATTATTGAAATGTAATATTCTTCCCACTGGACACATGAGAAGAGTAAAAAAAAAAAGATAAAATGAGCTGTCAAGTAGGTAGCCTATCTACCACAACAGGAGTGGTTTCTGGCCCAGAAATTGTAGTTTATTGGCCGTTTGGTAGTTTTTCCATCTCTTTCAACTTTTTGGTTTAAAGCCCAGTTTGTGCTCGTTTCCTACCTTTCCTGTAACTAGTCTAGTCCAGACACAGATTTATTGTATCCATGACTGTTTGTAAGCTTCTGAGCAGTGCCAAAGCATGCTCTTCAATGTTTCCCTTAGATCTGCTAGTTCACTCCTCTAGCACTTTACCAGACTTCTTGTAGCAATTATTGTAGCAAACAAAAGTGCTACCAGCACTAAACTTTCTACAAGGAAACAGCTCCAGTACTTATTATTAATGCCCACCCCTCTGGGCATGGCTAAAGGTCAGTTCCCTTTGCTTTCTCCCATTAACCTGGTGAACTTGGGCAACCTGAGGCAATGTAGCAACTGCCTCATATACACTGACAACCCTCTTCTCTTACCTCTCAACACTCAGACTTGCGAGAGATGCACTTATATATCCAAAGTGGAAGCCACAAACTCTCCAGCCATTGCCGGAATAGCTGGTCAAGAGGAGAAGGTCAACACTTGCACCACACCACATGGAACACATAGCCCTCCAGAACACACACCAGCACTGCCTTCACATAAAAACACAAACCACACACCCACCTTCACGGAGGCTGTCAATAAAACTCTACCCAAACAGCAGACACCTCCAAGGCAGAAATGCACTTGCTGTAGGTAACAATAAAGGCTGTCCTCCACCTGTACGTATATAAAAAGACGAACTGACCAAAGGATATATGCAAAATCTAGCAAACTCTTTATTTAAACACACCGTCTCGATAATAAAATAGATTGAGCGCGCTTTCGTCTCCTATCGTGAGACTTCATC
Source organism: Protopterus annectens (assembly GCF_019279795.1). Classification (NCBI taxonomy): domain Eukaryota; kingdom Metazoa; phylum Chordata; order Ceratodontiformes; family Protopteridae; genus Protopterus; species Protopterus annectens. The sequence goes on along the minus strand of NC_056744.1, from coordinate 427,444,627 downwards.
AGAATCTACAATTTAACACATTAATTCTGTTTAAATACACACATACTTAATCAATTATTGCTTAATTATTGTTTAGACACTTGGATACAATGATTCCAATTACAATTGACCCTTAACTATATGCACTCTGTTGTACATTCACTATCTACAGCTATCATTCTACCATGAAATCTTACATACCTAAAAATGTATATATATATATATATATATATATATATATATATATATTAATAAAGTACATGTATATTAAAAATATAAAAAAATATATAAAAAACATACATCCATAAAAATGAATTCTTATACATAGACATAAACAAACCATAAAATCTTGAAGGCAGTTGATATGGGTAACAATTTTCTTCATATTGTTAGTGATATGTATGACAAACTCTATTCCAAAAACATAAATACTGTTTACTTGATAAAAAATCTATATATATAAAGCATACCTTACAAATCTTTGTTAGTCACCTTCTATGTTAAATATGTTGATTAAATATCTTTAAAGTAGTAATTAATGTAAAATCAAAAATTATATAAATATATTAAATATCCTAAAATGTTTCATAAATACATGAATTAAAAACTTATTTAGGAATTAAATATTATTGTTTTATATATTTTATGTATATATATGTCCCTGTACCAAGGAATAATCTCTAAATAATTGAATTAATACTGGTATGTTGCTAAAAAGTGTTCTCTAAATGTACTTTACTCCATTACCACCCAGTCATGACAACATAATAAATATAAAAACTACCTAACTATCTATAAATTCTAATGTAATTAATAAAAAACCTTCTTCTCATTTCTTCTTTCTAACATGGTTTGATGCCAATATTTTTAAGGCAGGCTTAATTGAAATATGGTCATTCATTCCTGGATATACACAAGAGTCCAGTCTAATCTGCCAAATCATCTCTCGGTATTCCAGTAAAGTTTCCCAATCACATCTCCTTTCCTTTTGTTTCACTACCTCCAGTACCCAAAATGTTATATCCATATTCTGACAGGTCGTCGAATGCCTATATAATGCATTATTCTCATTCTTTTTGCTAACGTCCCTGATATGTTCGTATATAGGGTTTGTCATACATATCACTAACAATATGAAGAAAATTGTTACCCATATCAACTGCCTTCAAGATTTTATGGTTTGTTTATGTCTATGTATAAGAATTCATTTTTATGGATGTATGTTTTTTATATATTTTTTTATATTTTTAATATACATGTACTTTATAAATATATATATATACATTTTTAGGTATGTAAGATTTCATGGTAGACTGATAGCTGTAGATAGTGAATGTACAACAGAGTGCATATAGTTAAGGATCAATTGTAATTGGAATCATTGTATCCAAGTGACTAAACAATAATTAAGCAATAATTGATTAAGTATGTGTGTATTTAAACAGAATTAATGTGTTGAATTGTAGATTCTGATGAAGTCTCACGATAGGAGACGAAAGCACGCTCAATCTATTTTATTATCGAGACAGTGTGTTTAAATAAAAAGTTTGCTAGATTTTGGATATATCCTTTGGTCAGTTCGTCTTTTTATATATGTACAGGTGGAGGACAGCCTTTATTGTTACCTACAGCAAGATTTTTTGTTATTTGCTATTAGTTTGTACTGGGTGCATGGACCCAGTGTTTGTGTTTGGTTACAGAAATGCACTTGACCAGCATAACACAACACTAATCATGAGACACATAACTCTCCTAAACAGTGTGCCACTCAACCAAAGCACCTAAGGCGAAACAGCATGCCCAACACATTAGTCATAGGTGACTCGATAGTGAGGCACACTGATGTCCCACTCACTAGGTGGAATAAGGAGAAAGTAACAGTCAGCTGCCTGTCAGGTGCCAGGATCCACCATATAACGCACACACTCAGGTTCCTCAACAACAGGTACAAATACGACCCTGTCATTGTATATGTGGGTGTGAATGACCTGAGATGTACCTCCCTGGACTACATGAAAAGAGACATGGAGGAGCTCTCGGATTATGTAGCACAGGCACATATGACCTAGCCCTGAGCAACATCCTACCATCACCCAGAATAATACCACAGTACAAGCAGAAAATCATTGATTTCAACAATTTGCTAAGTTTCTGGTGTCATTCTAAGGGGATCCAGTATCTGTCTGCCTGGGATGATATGACTGACAGACCTCGATGCTTTGCCAGAGATGGCCTGCATCTGTCACTCCTGGGCTTTTGGATACTGGCCAAGGCTCTTGCCACCCCTATAGTGCCTTTTTAGTCAGTGTTCCAAAGACCAAATTACCATCATAACAGCTACAAACAAATGCAATCTGAGGGTCAAGCTGCTCAATGCTAGAAGCCTAAATCTCAAAATGCACTTGTTCGAAGCACTACTGAAAATGGAGAACATCGACATTTGTGCTGTAACAGAGACCTGGATTAAAGCAGCAGAAGGCACCCCTGCACTACCAGGCTATAACTCATTACACACCTTTCAGCCCCAGAACTTTGATCAAAGCTCCAAAGGCAGTGATGTTTCCACATTCATAAAGGATGCACACAACTCCAGAGTAGTAGCCCAACTTAACACATAAGAGATACTTCAGGTGCAGCTAATGTTGGGTAAGACAGTGATTCAGGTTGTAGCCTGCTATAGGTCCCCAACCATGTCCCAAGACTCACACTCCACATTCCTAAGTACCCTGGAGAATATTACGGTCCAACCTAACACTCTCATACTGGGCAACTTCAACTACCCCTCCATTAACTGGGAAAACTACTCATGTACCAATATACTTGCCCAACATTTCCTGGAATTCATTAATTCTAATGCCCTGGACCAGCTCATTCTTACCCCCACTAGAGGTAGCAACATCCTTGACCTGGTCATTACTAACATGGGCGACCGTTGCTCTACACCAATAGTCAACTCCTCCCTGGTTAGATCCCACCACAAACTAATCACCTTGGATATTCCCATCCCACCCCCCACTCCCCACAAAGGTAACCACCATGAAAAACTTCTCCAAAGCTAAATTTGGGCTCCTAAAAACTGAGGTGGCTCACTTTATGGCACCCATGCAAATGGAGAATAGTTGCATGACCACTGAATCATACACCAATGCACTGTACGAGCACATAAACAAATGCATGGATCTCACCATACCCAATAGAACCAAGATGCTCTCCTCCAAAAAAAGGAAGTCAATCTGGTGGACCTCTGCCATAAACAAATTCTACAACAGAAGGAGGAAACTGATGCAGAATAAGGTGAAGTCCCAAGAGTGGAAAAACTCCCTTATCAGCCTCAACAAAAAGTTGAGATCCCTCATCAAATCCTCTAAAGCTAGCTATGAAAACAGAATTGCAGCAGATAGTAAAGACAACCACAAGGTCTTCTATAGTTATGTAAAGAATCTCCATGGCAATAGCCAGATTTGCCTAGCTACTGCACAATGGTACTTCCTATACTGAGCCAACAGATATTGCCGATATACTGGCTGACAGATTCAGTGCCAACTTTAACCCTCCCCGCCAAGGACCAATCACAATACCAGTAGATTGCCAGGCACCCAGTATTACTGCTGCACAGATTAAAACAGCACTGTCCAAGGCCAAGAATACAGCTTCTATGGGACCTGACAATATCCCTGGCTGTGATCTACATGAACTACAGAGTGAACTGGCACCTCACCTGTGTGCCCTGTTCAATCATAACCTCACCTCAGGCTTTGTCCCTACCAAATGGCACACTGCTATAGTCATCCCTCTCCACAAAGAAGGAGCAATTACAGACCCTGGGAACTATCGCCTATTAGCCTGATGAGTCTGATATGTAAAGGTATGGAACGCATCATCATGGACCTAATAACCAAGGATATAGGGAATCTCCAAACTCTGGATCCCACACAGTTTGGTTTTGTGAAGTGTAGATCATGCTTGCTCAACCTGGTTGACTTCTTTGAGTCAGTCACCAGAGCTGTGGATGAAGGCAAGGTGGTTCATACAGCCTACCTTGATCTGGTCAAGGCCTTTGATACCATTCCTAACTCAGTAATCATAGAAAAACTCACTAAGCTAGGCATCAATTCGTATATCACTAGGTGGGTTGCAAACTGGCACACAGATAGAACCCCCAGTGTGAAAGTAGCTGAATCCAAGTCAGACTACCAACCAGTCACGAGTGGAGTCCCACAGGGTTCGGTCCTGGGTCCACTCCTGTTTGGTATCTACTTCTCTGAAGTCCAGGCCAACACAAAGGGACTCTGGCTGACAAAGTTTGCAGATGATTTCAAGTTGGGAGCTATTATTAACTCCCTAAGTGATGTTGACATCCAACAGAAAGGCCTCACTGAGACCAACGACTGGTGTCAGAACCATGGCCTTAAGCTCAATGCCAAAAAATGTGCCATCATCCCTTTGGGAAAAACCTAGTTCCCATGAATTACCACATCGATGGTAGTCTACTGATCACAGAAGGCATTATTAGAGATCTGGGAACACAGGTTGACAGCAACCTCTCTTTTGACCACCACATTGCCCACTGTGGTCAGAAAGTCCTTCTATGTGGCACATCTCATTACTAATGGTTTTGCATCCAGGAAGAAAGAGTTCATTGCCTTCCTCTACTCTTCCCTCATTAGGCCAGTCATCTAGTACAATGCCGCATTTGGCATGTACCTCACTAGACACCTGCAACAACTGGAGAGTCTACAAAAGTACCTCACAAAGAGGATCCTAGGCCATAAACACTTATTTTATATGGACAGAGTAAAAAAACTCCAATTATTCTCTGTCTCACATCACCTACTTAGAGGCGATCTCTGCTTGACTTACAGATCCATGCCTGACCAAGCTCTGTTAGAAATGCTACATCTAAAGAAATCCCAATCCCTCAGAATCACATGCTACAGAGACCTCAACCTCATTACCACAATTAACAGAATGTGCTGGAGGGACATGTTCATAACCCTGAGACTGCCCAGGCTATGGAACAAACTTCCCATACATGTCAAACAGAGCACCTCACTGGCCCTCTTCAAGAGAAATCTTGATGGGTGTATGGAAAATAGAAAATTCACCCTGGGGATCAATCCACTGGCACTACTCGACACAGGCACTGGGAACTAAGGTCGGGTGGCACGATGTTAGGGTAATCCTATGGGCTAGGCTTGTAAAGGCTCCAGGGCCATTAACCTAGTACACACCTATGAACCTAAGTAGAGGCATATACTACAAAAGAACATGCAATGTCAGAAAATGCACCTTCACACTTTATGGAATAAAATGTAAAACAACTATGTCCTGGGAAAAAAATAACTCAGAGCTTTGAAATTTGCCTAACAAATTTAGAGAAGAAAATAAAATGGAGACATTGGCAACCAGCAACGTTTTAGCAGATTTTCATCTGTAAATAATACACCAAGATCTCACATTTCCTCAGAGTGTTTACTGAATTTTCAAGCAGTGCATAATGCATATACTCAAGAGCATTTTTATTAGTTTTAAAATATGCAGCATACAAGATTATATACAATGCATTATCAATAGTTTGCATGAGACTACGTATAGTTTAAATGCTTCCTGATAAAGATACACAAAATGTATTTTTAGGTATTACTTTTTCCCTTTAGATAAATATGCTGCAATTATTATTATCACAAAACAAAAGAAACAAAACAGTATGTTTCTATATTTGGGACACTGACAATGTGCAGGTTTGCATTTTTTTGCGTAGTTCCATACTGTGTTGTGGAAACATTGTTTTACCTCAAAATAAGTTCATGGTGAGTAATTAGGTCATTACAGAAGCTTGCCAGAGGACATTAGTGGAAAATGCAAAGTGGCTGTTTTGTGCATGAGAATATTTTCCAAAGATTATTCATATAAAAGTAAATGTTCATTAACAATTGTTTGTCAACTGCAGTGTAATAACTTCAGCTGGGTCTGCTGACCATTGCAATGGGAATCGGATCCCTTGTATTTTTTTTTTTTTTTTGCTTTTTAAAGATGTGTGAGTGTGTAATATGTTTTATTCTTGTTTTTTTCTCTCTTGTCACAGTCCTGCCATCAGTCCCCCCTTGAAGACCTCTACATCTGCCACTGATCTAATTGTTCCAGTTGATACTTTGCTGCTATTAGCTTAGGTGGATGGAGGCCAAGAAGCCAACATTTGTTGCTAGTGGCAAAGGTGGATTTTTGTTCTCATTTCTGTCTTTTATATTTGTGCAAACTGATCACATGTTCAATGTTTCTGAGTAGATACAACATGTACTGTACTACATACACAATCTAGTGACCTGGACAGGGTTATGGAGTGCATATAGATTGCAGGCCACAGTATTCATAAGTCTCCTCTGAGACTGATCCTGCAGGGGAAAATGCCCACACCCCTCAAGATAAGGTGGAAAACCTTCAACTGTTCATCCTGTACAGTCATTCACAGCTCTGTGGCACAAGGCTTCTAGGAAGAAGCTACTACATGATAGAGCAAAATCCCAAAAAGGGAAGGCATCTCTGATCAGTATTAGCAAAAAACTACGGGCACTCATAAAATCGTCTAAGGACAGCTTCAAGAGAAAAATTGCACAGGACACTAAGGATAATCACAAGGCTTTCTTTAGTTATGTTAGGAACCTGGGTGGGAATTTCCAGATATGCTCAGAATTAGTCCAAAATGACAAAAAATACACTGAACCCACAGACATTGCCAACATCCTAGCTGACAGGTTCAGCGCAAACTTCTCCTCCCCCTCCCCACCAAAAGGGCAAATATCGATCCCAGCAGAGTGCTGCCCCCCTGACATCTCAGATGCTCAGGTAAGAGCCACCCTCTCCAAAGCAATAAACACAGCATCAATGGGACCAGATGGTGTCCCGGGCTGCGTCCTACATGAACTCCAAGAAGAGCTAAACCCAAACATAAAACTACTGTTCACTCTCAGCCTTACTACAGGATATGTACCCAAAGAGTGGCATACAGCAACAGTGGTCCCTCTCCACAAAGGTGGTGCCTCAACAGATCCTGGAAACTATCGCCCCATAAGCCTGACTAGCTTGGTCTGCAAAGCTATGGAAATGATCATCATGGACCTCATAAATAAAGATATTGGGGACCTAGAGACACTGGATCCTACCCAGTACGGATTTGTTAAGGGCAGATCCTGCCTCTTAAACCTGGTCGATTTCTTTGAAACAGTCACCAAGGCCATTGATGAGGGGAAGGTAGTCCACACAGCCTACCTGGACCTCGCAAAAGCCTTCGATACAATACCCCACTCGGGCATTATAGATAAGCTCACCAGCTTAAATATAAACCCCTATGTCACTAGATGGGTTGCAAATTGGCTCAAGGACAGAACCCACATGGTTAGAATTGCTGGAGCCATGTCAGACTCCAAACCAGTTACAAGTGGCATCCCACAAGGCTCAGTCCTGGGACCTCTCTTGTTCGGTATATATTTCTCGGAGGTGCAGGCCAACATGGAAGGACTGTGGCTGACCAAGTTCGCAGATGACTGCAAACTAGGTGCCATAATTGACTCTCCAGCCGACACAAGCATCCTACAAAAGGGCCTCATAGAAACAGACAACTGGTGCCAGAGCCATGGCCTCAAGCTAAACGCCAAAAAGTGTATAGTCATCCCCTTTGGCAAAAACAAAGTGCCCACAAATTACCACGTAGGTGGTAATCCATTAAGTACGGAAGAAGTAATTAGGGACCTGGGGACCCAAGTTGATAGCAATCTCTCATTTGAAAACCATGTGGCCAAAGTGGTTAGAAAAACATTTTATATAGCCCACCTAATCATGAAGAGATTCACATCTAGATCAGGGGAGGTCATCGTGCGTCTTTACTCATCCCTCATCAGGCCCATAATTGAGTACAATGCCCCTTTTGGGATGTACCTTACCAGACACCTACAGCAACTGGAAAGGCCCCAAAAGTACCTCACCAAGAGGATCAAAGGGCTCAAACAGATGCCATATGCTGCCCGGTTAAAGAAACTCCAGCTCTACTCAGTGGCATACCGCCTGCTCAGAGGCGATCTGTGCCTGACATATAAAGCCGTGTCCAACCCAGAATTAATGGACTTGCTGCACCTCAGAAAATCCAAATGTCCTTGAGCTACGCGCTCAAGAGACTTGAACCTCAGCACTGAAATAAATAGGACATGCTGGAGGGACAGATTCATAACCCAGAGGCTCCCTTCACTCTGGAATAAAATCCCAGTCCAGGTTAGACAGAGTCCCTCATTGACTCTCTTCAAGAGGAATCTTGATGAGTGGATGGGAGATAGTAGGTTTACCCTGGGTATCACTTCTGTGTCACTGTTAGACAGAGGCACAGTATACTAACCTCGAAAAAGGGAAGAGCAAAATTCATTTAAAATGGGTGGCGAAAGCCAAACTCACTCTGGCTAGGCTTATAAATGCCCTAGGGCAGATAGCCTAGTATGAACCTATGAACCTATGAACATATGATACCATACTCAGATATGCAACCCCATGACGGTGGACTATTTAGCACAAAATCTGCTTGTTAGCATAGCAGTCTGTAATGTGAATCTACTACTAATAGGTTTATACTGGAACTTACGCCTGGAGTAACTCCATACAGATACCAGACATACCATATTTATTCATTTACTTAGTTATACTGCTGATGAGCATGTTACCAGATTGGAGCATTGCTATTCTTTTTATAAGGTGAATTTGGATTACCACATGTAATGGAGCACCCTTTTGTCTGTCAGATGGCTTACAGGATTAAGGAGCTGTTAATGAGTTCTTTTCTGTGGTCCAGTGGTGAAGGTTTGATACCCTCAGCCTCTATTGCCTAAATTTGTGACTTTGAGCAAGTCGCTTAACCAGACACTGCTCCTAGGCTGAATCTGAAAAAGGTCCATGGAGATCAGTTCTTGACCTCAGAAAGCAAATATAAATCAATAAATAATGTTACACAGTATAGGTACCAGAGTACAACCGTGCATGCAGTTTGGTTCTAAGGGTACAGGTTTGGGTACTAAAATCAATACCCTCCTTTTATTCTGATAAATATTTCTTGTCTTTCATTTTCAAGTGTACAACTTCCTTAGTTCTTTACATGTTTAAGCATTAATCTTATTATTTTTGCGCTGCTTATAAGGAACACAAGTAACCACATCTTTCCCTTGTGATAAGTGTATCTCAGTCTGTTACCTCAATGTCTCCTTCGGGTAACTTCTCTGGCTTCTTTTAATATTGTAACATTGCACACTTCAGACATGTAGACAATCATAGATGGGGAAAGGGCAACATAATATCCCAGAAGCCAAGGTATAAAGCAGAACCTGTTCACATAGCTGTGCTAGATTCTACCATTACAGCTTGTTTCCACTGGCGATGGTAGATTTTGTTCTCATTTCAGTCTTTTATATTTATACAAACTGACCATGTATTCAATGCTTCAGGGAAGATAAAATACATACTGTGCTGCTAAACTTAATGTGCCGAGCTCACTGCCGTCAGTATACTGTGTATAACACAGCCCCATTACCTGTCAAACACATAGCTCATGAACTAAGGAGAAGCTAAAACAATGGTGGACAATGAATCAAAATCAGAAAATTGCTAGCATAACTTGTACATTATCTCTTTCTTAGTTCCTGCATTTTCAGTCAGGTTATCTCATTCACCTGAGACAGCTTGAGCCAATATGAAGTGCTCCTTACCGTTTCAAGTAGCAGCTTGCTGCAACGCTCACCGAGTGATGTTTCTGTTGTTTTCAAGAGATCTACCACTTGGTGGAGACTCTAATGACCATTGGATGCTGGACTTTACTGAAAATTGCCTGGTAAGCAAATTAAGCTCTTTTTTTTTGGGGGGGGGGTTCTTCAAAACAAAGCAGAAAGTCAGAAAGTTGACTGATATTTTCAATTTAAAAATTATAGTTGACTTTCTAAATTTAACAGAACGTCTTTCATTTTTTTTTTTGCAGGGGGGGGGGGGGTTGCGGCCCAGCAGCCAATATTACAAGGCATACCTAGTGGTACAAATTTATTATGGTCCACCACACTAACAGAGCTAGAATGGACAGATTTATCAGCCCAAATAGATCAAAAAATTGATAGGCAGATGGATAGATAGCCAGATAGACAGCTAGATAGATGGTTGTGAGGTAGGTAAATTTCAGCAAAAATTGAATTTTATCATTATACATTGGAAAGTAGTTGTAATTGCATTCCAGCCATAGTTATATTCAGTTTTGAACAAATAATTGTTGATCTAGCAGCTTAGATGATGACAGCTTTGTAGTGACCTTTAGCTTTGTTCATGGATGTATAAACTATCCCTCTTATGCATCCTGGTGGCATTTTTTTCTGCATACTAATTAGTAGTTTCAGGTTAATTTAAAGCCTTATGCTGACAGCAGTGTTGACTCTGAAAGAATATTGTTTGTAGCTAAGATTTGCTTGTGCATTACTGGGGTATTAATTCTAGCGGTGAAGAAACAGCTAGGAAATCTGCTGGTCTGTAGAAATGTCCGTTTTAAGCTCAGGGAGATACTTGTAGAAGATTGTGGGGTACATTCGCTAGAGAAAAATCTGTTAATCATTCTTATAATTTGCATTTAAACTGTTCAATACTTTATCACTCATATTTGTACCGGAGGAAGATAATGCGTCCAACTGCACGCTTAGGGCAACAGCAAGAGCTCGGTTTTCAGTACAGTAACATTTTTAGGGATGTCTTGGTTAGCTACACGCAACTTTTATGTACCAGCAGACCTGCTTTTATTTAGTATAACACACACCACATACTAATCATAGAAAATAAAATACATTCCCATTTAAAGCTGAATACAGTTAAAAATCATATAGTGCGAGTATCAGTTTTCTGAGCCCTTGTTACGACTGTGCTGCCTGCATATAAGTAAGTTCTTGAGTTGTGCTATGTCTCAAAAAGATTTTTAATGAAGGAAGTTGAAAAGGAGAAGATCAAGTAGAGATCCTCGTGGAACTCCATCCGTGGCACTGACTACTTCAGTGGTGCAGTTATGGCCAGTCTTATTAAAGATCTGTTTGAGTGGTAGATCTAAAACAATTGTAATTCATTTGGTCAGTTAGTATGTATCAAGCAGTTAATGGGTGGTGCTATAACTGCATATGAAGCAATGTCAATTCTTTGTTAAAATGTTATATTTATTTATGTATTCTAGTGTTCTTTTATATACATTTTTTCTACAAAATTTGCCAGACGGTGTATATTTGCTATGGGATGGAAATTGTTGGTAGTCCAGTTCAGGCAAGGAGGTGCATTGACTAGCAATAAAACTATGAAATATTTAAAGATAAAGGGGACAAATTTTAAGGTAAATATAAGATTAATGATATAAGTAAATAGTATGCAGAGCATGTGACTACCTCATCTTAGAATTTAATGTTGGATGAAAAGGCAGAATTGCGGCAGAAACTAAAAACAACCACAAAGCCTTCTTTAGTTATATCAAGAATCTCCGTAGCAATACCCAGATTTGCTCTGAGTTACTGCACAATGGTACCTCCTATACTGAGCCAACAGATATTACCAACATACTGGATGACAAATTCAGTGCCAACTTTACCCCTCTCTCCCCCACTAAAGGACCAATCTCAATATGGGAAGAATATCAGGCACCCTGCATTACTGCAGCACAGGTTAAAGCTGTATTGTCTAAGGCCAAGAATACATTTTTTATGGGACCTGACAATATCCCTGGCTGTGTTCTACATGAATTATAAAATGAACTGGCACCACATCTGTGTGCTCTGTTCACTCACAGCCTCCCCTCAGGCTTTGTCCCTACCAAATGGCACACTGCTACAGTCATCCCTCTCCATAAAGGAGGAGTGACTACAGACCCTGAAAATTATCACCCCATTAGCCTGATGAGTCTGATATGTAAGGCTATGGAGCACATCATCATGGACCTAATTAACAAAGATAAAGGGAATCTCCAAACTCTAGATCCCATGTAATTTGGTTTTATGAAAGGTAGATTATGCCTGTTCAACCTGGTTGACTTCTTTGACTCAGTCACTAGAGCAGTGGATGAAGGTAAGGCAGTTCATACAGCCTTCCTCGATCTGGCCAAGGCTTTTGATACCATTCTTCACTCAGAAATTATTGATAAACTCACCAAACTAGGCGTCAACCCCTATATCATTAGGTGGGTTGCAAGCTGGCTCACAGATAGAACCTACAGTGTGAAGGTAGTGGACTTCAAGTCAGATTGCTGACCAGTCACAAGTGGAGTCCCACAGGGATCAGTCCTGGGTCCTCTCCCTTTTGGCATCTACTTCTCAGAAGTCCAGGCCATCATGGAGGGACACTGGCTGACCAAATTCGTAGACGACTGCAAGCTGCGAGCCATTATTAATGGGTTCAGGCACCTAGGCGGTGCGACAACCCACTGTGAGACAGCTGGATGTGGACACATGGTAGTATGGCAGTTTAGCTGCAGTGACAAATGCCTGCAGACAATTCCCTGTGGAAATAAAGGAACCCCCTGCACCCTAACCATAGGTGTGAGACACAAACCCCCTATGTAATATACACTCTACACCCCCCTAGAAACCACCATGTGCCACTATCACTGTAACATGTGCCTAGCATAGGATGCCAAGTGAGCATCAAAGTGGTAGAGTGAAACCTGTGTGCTGTGGGCAAAGCCTTTATTAACACAAAATGTAAAGTGATGTTTGAAGTGCTTGGTGCATTCTAAACCCTGATATAATCATAACTTATAGAAATGTGAAACAGCACGGAGAAAATCCTGCACATCACTATAGTCACACTTATGTTGCAAGATGTGTTTTAGACGACGCTCCCTTACAACAATAGCCTTCCTATGTGGTGTCACAGGCATCCCCCGCAACAGAGATTCTCGTCGGGTATCTGTTAAGTTCTGTTCCTGTTGCAGGACAGTCAAAAGGACAGATAGCTGCACAGTAGCACTTTCAGTCGACGATGCCATGCCTCTACCTGGTTATTAGTCCACGGGAAATCCATGCCAGAGACATCACAAACATTCCAGAACCTCAACGGATAGGATGATGGTAGTCGTTGTTGTGAAGAGCAGCGGGATGCATACTTGGTGGTCGGCCTCGCACATAATGATGATCCAGGAATACACCAATAGGCTGTGCACATTCAGGTAACATAGCCACAATATCCAAAAATGCAGGGACAACATCTTCCACTGGTAGGAATGCCAACGCAATTAGCTTGCGTACGGCAATAGAAAAAGCAGTGTCCATACCATAGAGGGCCACAAGGTGGTTATGCTAGATCTGGCGCCAAATGATCTGTGCAAAGTGGAAAAGACACCTTTTCAGAATACTCTTAGGGATTGCCTTATGGCTGGCTCGGATCGCTGCCTTCTCAAAGTCAGTCATTATATACTGTGGAGCCAGGGAACACTCCTGTTCTGCAGCCATACTCTTCAGTATCTCCCACATACTGTTGTATGCAGACTCTGACTTCCTTGTCATGAGACAGTACACCAGGGGGACAATCCTTGTTGAGGTGGGGGTCCCAATACAGCCATGTAATGTATACAGCTGACGACATATATCAGCCCATATAGGGAAGGTGCCATCTCCAAGAATGATGTCAGATCTACACAGATCACATAGATTCTGTGATGTTGTAAGTAGAACCAAGGAATCTGTCCCATCCATATCAGATCTTCTATGGAGGATAAAGCTGCCACTACGGAGTGGATAGTGGCTGACATCAATATCTGTGAGTGTTACTGGAGGTGTGGTCATGGATGCCCGTGCCCTCTGACATACCCTGGTTATGCTACAATGCAATGTGGCATGGCAAGGCATCTCCTGAAGTACATTTTCATCTGCTGTGCCTAGGACACTCTGCATTACCAAGCTTGGCAACTCATTGCCGGTTACTGCCCTCTGCCGCAGTTCTGCTCGCAGTGTAGCAACCTGGGCTATTGTTGCATCTGGCCCGTGCTGGTGAGGCAGTGATTTCAGCAGTTCCTCCCCCTCTTCCTGCTGAACAGTGATGGCACGACCTCTGCAGGCCTGTACTCTCTGCTCAATACATGCCCAGTACCATTTAGGCGGCACTTCATGCTCCAAATGGTAGAGGTATCCCTCCACTACCAGCATTGGTTTGCCCCGTTGGCTGGGCACTGTGCTGTATCTGTTGCCAAGCTGACCAGGGCTATACAGGTACATAGATTCCATCATGGTAACACCACTTGTTGATGGCCTCTCAGTATCCATCACGGCAAGTGTAGCTGGGAACTGGATGTAGAGACGTCACTGCTACAAATCACTATCAGATGTTACAATACTTGCTATACACTGCCCTGTGTTGGACCCTGTGTTGTAGTGCTGCCTGCAACAGTTCACTGTGCAGCTGTCAGTACTCCACCTGTCTGACTACCTGTTGTGCTATGGAGACACTATATGTAGTTTACACAGCCATGGGGCTAATAAACGTTTGTACTGTGGTAAGCATCTACACAGCCTGCTTTAAACACAGTTTCTAGGTGTAGTGTACATGTCCCCTTTAAATTCCAGTTGTTCCTGATAGCCAATCAGGGTGTGGGGCCCAGTCTCAGTTTCACTGACAAAGGTTACATAGGGAAGTTTGTCAGTGTTGCACCCTTGACTGCCTGCATGGGCCTGCATACTTGTGTACCTCAGTCCCAGTAGACACTGGATGGGTCTTCCAGACCCTGCTATACACTCATGCTGCTGTGGACTAGGTGTGGGGTTGACACTCCTGTCTGACAGTGTTCCTAGGTTCAATGTTCCCACCTGCCATTGCACTAGGGGGGCTGTACCAGAACAGATGCTTTGTGTTGCAATCATAGCTTTACATCACTATGTCTGGGACATGGAATGGACATATTCCCAATACTGATAACCACTGGTACATTATGTGTAAAGTGCTGTGACTTGTTTGGTAGCTGTTACTCTAACAGGTCCTACAGCAGCATGTGCTTCCTAAGGGGTATGGAGTTTGAAACTCCTGTTTCTGTTGCACTCCACTTCCTATGTGTGCTATTTCATCTGCATTACGTTTGCACACTTCAGGGTTACTATATCTATTCTGTAAATGTGGACTGTATTGACAGGGACATACTATATGTTAATGCGCATGTACAAAGACTCTGCTGCAGCTGCAGCTAGTATGGATTATATTCCCAGCTTTTTGGGATTGTTTACTGTTTGGGTTTGTCTGGACTTCAGCTGATCTGTTGGTAAGTTGTTTCTTATTATACTTTTATTTATTTACCTGTGTACTGTGTATATGTGGGGCGTTTGTGCTTATATGCTTTACTTTGGAGTATTTCAGTTGCTGTGTGTTTGAATTCCACGCTTGTTTACTGTTTGGGTTTGCAGCGTAGCTGTTTTAGGGGTTATCGCTATTTATGTGTTTTCCTACCGACGTGGGTTCCAATGGCAGCTCTGTATTTCGGCCGCACCGCTCTACAGTCTAGCGGTGCTGCGGTCTTCTTGTTTCGGCATTGTAGCTCGTGGGCAATCGTCTCGTGATCTACATGCCGGAACCCATTATTAACTTCCCAAGTGATGCAGACATCCTACAGAAAGGCCTCACTGATACCAATGACTGATGTCGAAACCATGGCCTTAAGCTTAATGCCAAAAAATGCATCATCACCCTCTTTGGGAAAAACTCAGTTCCCACTAATTACCACATAGATGGGAGCCCACTTGAAGACTGAAAGTGTTATAAGAGATCTGGGGACAAAGGTTGACAGCAACCTCTCCTTCGACCACCACATTACCACTGTGGTCAGAAAGTCCTTCTATGTTGCACATTGCATTACCAAGGATTTTGCATCCAGGAAGAAAGAGGTCATCAGTTCTCTCTACTCTTCCCTCATTAGACCAATCATAGTGTATAATGCCCCATTTGGCATGTACCTCACTGGACACCTGCAACAGTTGGAGAGGCCACAAAAGTACCTCACAAAGAGGATCCTAGGCCTTAAACATATGTCCTACACCAACAGACGCAAAAAGCTCCAGCTATTCTCTGTCTCATATCGTTTACTAAGAGGCGACCTCTGCTTGACTTACAAAGCCATATCTGACCCAGCTCGGTTAGAAATGCTACATCTAAAGAAAATCCTAATCCCTCCACTCCACACAATCCAGAGACCTCAACCTTATTACCACAATCAACAAAACATGCTGGAGGGACAGGTTCATAATCCAGAGAGTGCCGATGCTCTGGAATAGACTTTCCATACATGTCAAGCAGAGCACCTCACTGGCCCTCTTCAAGAGAAATCTTGATGAGTGGATGGGAAATAGAAAGTTCACCCCAGGGATAACTCCACTGGCTCTACTCGATAGAGGCACTAGGAACTAATGATGGGCAGCACAATGCCAGGGCACTTCTATGGACTAGGCTTGTAAAGGCCCTAGGGCCATTAGCCTAGTACACACCTATGAACTATGAACCTATGAAGATTATGGCTGTATGAAGTAAGTAATGTGTCTATGTTTGTCTAGGTGTTTCAGTTCTTGAGCTTGTTTGTAGGGTATAAATTTGAAGTGAAATTGAGGGTGTCTTAGAATGTGTTCTAGAATGGATACTTCTTGGTGTGAGGTGAGGGGAATTTATAAATAAGCAGTTAGTTTGTTGAAGAATGCATACATTTTGTGCAGTTTCATCAATCATAAATGTATTTAGTAGTTGTCATGAGACAATTCAGTTTATTGACAATAGTTAGTAGTTAGGTAGTTAGCAGTTCCTTTTCTGTCCTATATTTGTTACTCGGCTGGAGCGCCTTCTGTGTGGAGTCTGCATGTCCTCCCCGCGGTCAAGTGACATTTAAAGGCATGCAGGTAGGTCCATATGTGAATGGGTGTGCCTTCTTTGAAGGTTGGGCATCAGGCTGGCACCTCAGCACCGTAAAAATCTACTGCCAATCATTAGCGGATCGGACTTAGAGACCCCTAACTGGGAAAAGCCAAAAGACAATAGTTATTTGTTTTTCTTTATTTGTGTCAGAAGTAACTGGTTGCATTTCATACATTCTTAAAAAATAATCTGTAGTAGTTTCCTTTTATCTCTTCCTTAGAGGCTTTATTTTAAAGTAAAAAAAAATGAAGTGTTTATCACTTTATATAAATTTGAAATATTCCACAATGGTAAAATGAACCACGGTTTAGTTAGAAAGTTTCGATCGTGTATTTCGTTTTTTGAAACTTAATGAAACTGTATGATGAACATGATATGTTATCCCTCATTTTATAAATTCTCTCTAATGTTATAATCATTTATAAATCTGTGACCCAGATTTTGGTGAGAACTTGTGAGGCACATCCATCCATCCTTTCACAACCCTTTTTCCCATTTTTGCACAGAGCGTTGGGCTTCACTACAACAGTGACACTTGTGTATCACCTACGTTCACACTGCCGAGTGGCTAACCCTGAAGTTGTATATATGTGACCATAGTTTTGTTTGTAGTGTTAGCACTTACAGGAATCCTTTGTAGAAGTATTTAGTGTTACGTTCACACTGCCGAGTGACTAGTTAGCACTTACAGGAATCCTTTGTAGAAGTATTTAGTGTTACGTTCACACTGCCGAGTGGCTATCCCTGAAGTTGTATATATGTGACCATAGTTTTGTTTGTAGTGTTAGCACTTACAGGAATCCTTTGTAGAAGTATTTAGTGTTACGTTCACACTGCCGAGTGGATACTTGTAAAACAAAACACTGAAAAACAGCTAAGAGAATCCAAAAGTTAATGTAGATGCTGTAAAACCTGGTCGTTGACCATTCAAAAACCACCAGGATATAATTTAAACCACCAGAATTTATTTCTTGAAGCGCTTTTCGTCTGCTTCGTCTGTTACGTTCACACTGCCGAGTGGCTATCCCTGAAGTTGTATATACGTGACCATAGTTTTGTTTGTAGTGTTAGCACTTACAGGAATCCTTTGTAGAAGTATTTAGTGTTACGTTCACACTGCCGAGTGGCTATCCCTGAAGTTGTATATACGTGACCATAGTTTTGTTTGTAGTGTTAGCACTTACAGGAATCCTTTGTAGAAGTATTTAGTGTTATGTTCACACTGCCGAGTGACTATCCCTGAAGTTGTATATATGTGACCATAGTTTTGTTTGTAGTGTTAGCACTTACAGGAATCCTTTGTAGAAGTATTTAGTGTTACATTCACACTGCCGAGTGGCTATCCCTGAAGTTGTATATATGTGACCATAGTTTTGTTTGTAGTGTTAGCACTTACAGGAATCCTTTGTAGAAGTATTTAGTGTTTTCATTCTCATTCTTGCACCCAAGTATTCAATCCATTATTTAATGAAAAATATAACAAAGTTAACAAAATTATTACACCAATAAAATAAAGAAATAAACGTCTCAGTTTGAAGAAAAGGATACTAAAATAAAAACACTTTCAGTTTTTCCCATTAGGGGTCACCACAGCGGATCATAGGTTCACAGATTGATTGGCAGTGGGGTTTTTATGGTGTCGAGTTTCCAGCCCTGTGCCCAACCTTCACAGAAGGCACACACACACTCACCTAATGCATGTCTTTAAAAGACTCATTCGACCACAGGGAGGTCATGCAGACTCTGCACAGAAGGTGCACTAACCAGGGAACCTCTTGCTGTGAGGTGACAGTGCTAACCACTGCCCCACCACATCATAAAAATATATTCTTGCAGTGACAGGCTTGGATTGTTTATTTTTATTTTTTTTTACTTTTTAATTGAGCTATGCAGAGACAAAAAAATAGAAGAAAGTGGGTGAACAGGAAAAAGGAAAGGAAGAGAAGCCAACCAAGCATATTCAATTTTTATAACAAAACATCGACCATCACACATGTAGCAACCAAAGAAATGATGCCTGCAAGAGAAAATCATCACTAAAAAGCCAACTATAAGTTGACAAGTTGAAAAAATACATATATTGCATAAGTAAAAGCCTATAGTCTACATGTGTGACACAATGTTGTTGTCTTTCGGCTTTTCCCGGTTAGGGGTCGCCACAGCGGAACTCCGATCACAGTGCAGAGCTACATTAGTTTTGTTTGTCCTCTCACTTAAGAGTGAGCAAGCAAAAGCATAACAAGGTTGAGAGGGTTATTAGAAAGTTTACCTTTGTAGGATTCTATTTCATAAGTTATATGGCTGACTTGCTTTGTTAAAATGCCACTATAGTCTTTTTGCATCTGATCTCCTGCATTAGAAAATTGATAATTTCAATACCAGGTTATTTGCATGTTATTAGCAGCTATTGACAAAACTGACCTTCTGGTAAATTACTAGGGAAAACTAGTTTATACTTACATCCCTGACTAACATTCAAAAATGCAATAACATAACAGATAGACAACACGGCTTTAGAGTAAAATGCGGTACTGACACTGACAGCTGACAAACATTGCCTATACATAAGCCAAAGCCATAACTGGATCATCTGGTGTAGGCTGCTGTTCTCAGATCTACAAAAAAATTAATTCCCCCCATTCCAGAGCTCAAAGCCATGTCCATTCTTATCAATCTATGCCACTCAACTGGAAGGTGAGGAGAGAAAAAAACAACAACAACATAAAAAGGTCCTACTTCAGAGCAATAGATTTTATAGGATACACAAAGCTATGAAGCATGTAAGTGCCGAACATAAAAGGAGATCTTTTTGTACTGGAATTCAGACATGCAGGCATGATAATGCCAGTTCTACACTACCGGTCAATCGGCATCCCAGTCATGCTTAACACCTTACACCCAGGGCAGCTGCCCCCTTTGCCTCACATTAGCTTCATAACATCATCATCATCAGCCTCCTTTTTCCCATTTTCTACATGGGGTTGGGGTATTGTGTTAACTGCCACCATCTCTCTTGATTCAGTGCCCCACTCCTGCCTTCTTTGATACTCATGCCTGACTGTCACCAATCTTCTTAAACACAATTCATCCACCTCTTTCCTGGATGTACTAGTTTCCTCTTACCTTCTTCCTGCCTGTCCCAAATCTTCTTAACTAGATTCTCTTCTGCTTTTCTGCATGTGTCCAAGCCACAATAATCTGTTCTGTTTGACCTTTTCAGCAACTGGAGCTACTTTGGCTTCTGCTCTTATGTTTTCATTTCTTTGTCTGCACCGCAGAATGCATCCTACCACCCTCCTCAGGCACTCCATTTCCATCACCTCTAGCTTCGTCATCTGCTCTGCCTTTACTACCCAGGTTTCTGTACCATACAGTAGTACTCGTCGCATCACTGTCTTGCAACACCTTACTTTTCAGCTTCTTTTTCATTTTTCTCTCATAGACTTCACCTGAAACTCTATGCCAGTTGGCTGCAGCCCCTCTGATTCTAGCTTTGACCTTTTCATTCAGACCTCCTTTATTCTCAACCACCCCTCCCAGATACTTGCAGCTATTTACCTGTTCCACTATCTTCCCTTCTATCTCAGTTCTCAGCTTCTTCTAATATCCCCAGTTTGCTGCCATTACCACTGTCTTATCTGTGCTTAGTTTCATCCCATGTGCCTTAAGTTTTGCATTCCATTGCTCTATACTTTACTGGAGGTTTTGCTCAGAGTTTGCCTGTAATGCCACATCATCTGCATACAGCAACTTTGTTGAGCTGTTCCCTCCAATCTGTTTGCTAATGTAGTCCATCACCACTATGAACAGTAGTGGACTCTGAGTTGAACTCTGGTGTACATCCACTCCCACTGGTAATCCCCCTGGGAGGCAGAACACTGTTCACACTTGTGTCACTGGGTCTTTGTACATTGCCCGCATTAATTCTACCAGTGTTTCTGGGACTTCGAACCACGCAGTACTGCCCAGATCAGCTTTCTTGGGACCTTGTTATATGCTTTCTCCAAGTCTAAAAATGTCCTGTTGGATTCTTTCCTCGTCTCTAACTTTTACTCAACTATCTGTCTCACTGCAAACATTAAGTCAGTTGTGCTGCATCCTGATCTGAATCCGAACTGTGCATCTCCCATCTTACATTCTACTACTCTGTGTATCTATTTATCAATCACCCTCTCTAGAACTCTCATGCAATGTGATAGTAGTTTGATTCCTCTGTACTGCCCACAGTTGTGGATGAACCCTTTGTTCTTGTACACTGGCATGAGTATGCTTATTCTCCAGTCATCTGGGATACACCTTTCTCTCCACACTGCTATGAGTACATTCAGGAGCCATTTCTCCCCTATCTCACCCAGCATCTTTATCACATGTGCTGTGACCTCATCTGAGCCTGCTGCTTTCCCTGACTTCATTTTCCTTAGTGCCATTTTAACTTCTTCTAGGGTGGGCTCCTCTTCTTCTCTCGTCATAGGCTGTGCCTGGGACAGTGCAGCTTCTGTGGGCTTTTCTTCATTCATAAACTGCTAGAAATACTCCTTCAATCTGCCTTTGATGTCCTGTGGACTGGTGAGCAAATTATTGCTGGCATCCCTTATGAAGGGTGTCTCACTATCTTCTTTATCTTTCTTTCTTTGCCTTGCAACCTGATATAATTTTTTTGTGTCACCTAATGAGTCACTTTCCAGAAATTGGTAGAGTGCCTCTGATACCCTATTCCTTGCTATTGCAACTCCTTTCTTAGCTTTTTTGTTAGCCAACCAGAATTCCTTCCTAGCCTGGTCAGTCTTTTCTGTCTCCCACTTTTTCCTGCACTCCTTCTTTCTTTTGATGACTTCCTGGACTTCTGCATTCCACCACCAGCTTTCTTTATGTACCTTATTTCCATACCTGGCTTGGCCACTATCTGTTCTGTAGTTCTCACACCTGCTGTTTTGAGGCGCTGCCATTCTTTTTCAACTCCACCTATTTCCTCCTCTTCTTGGGGTGCTAGAGCCCTGAGTAATTCTTTGAACTTTTGTATTTTCTCTCCAGTCAACTTCAAGGTCTTCAGCCTGGTCTCTGTTGGCCTTAGAGCCTTCTCTGACCACTACCTGCAACTGATTGTGGCAACCAGTGGTTTATGCTGTGGGCTGACTGTTTCACTGTGCAATTATTGATTCTTCCCCAGTGCCTTTTCCTTACTAGGAGGAAGTCTACCAGAGTTGCATGTTAACCACTCACTCTTGTATGTGATCTTGTGACTGTGTCTCTTTCTGAACCATGTGTTGGCTACTACCAAGCCATTTGCTAGACAGAAGTCTAGAATGGCCTCTCCTTCTTTATTTCTGTTGCCCCACCTATGTGGACCCAGGCAGTCCTCGCATCCTGTTCTGTCTGTCTCAACATGTACATTTAAGTATCCCATTATCAACACCAATTCCTGTTTTCCTGTTTTATCTAGTAGGTCCTGCAACTGCTGTCTGAATGCACTCTTTTCCAGACTATCATAACCCTGCTGTGGGGGCATATGTTGAGATTATGAATACTGACCCATCATTATCTCACAACACACATTACATTAACTTCACATCAGACATAAACTACAAAATTGTGGCTTTTTGTCTGACGTCTGTGATTGTTTCTCAGACTACCTCTCTGACAGCATTTTCATTCTGCAAGCAATATTAGTACAAATAATGCTAATCCCACTGTAAGAGTTCTACGTGTGTCTTTGTTAGAACCTGAGCTGTTTGAATTATTCACATATGTTCTTCTTTGGGAATTACCAGGTCTGACTTGCATGCTATATACAAATGACATAGTTATTGCAGGGACTAACAGATCTGTTAATGCCATCAACCATTTTCTTCAAAGTAATTTGCCACTGCTATGAAACTGTCTGCAAAAGAACAAATTATCATTGAATACTCAGAAAACCTTTGTGAAAGAACAAAAGATATTTAGGACTTATATGCCTGATAAGACTGTCCCTCGATTCCAAGATGGCCGCTGACAACATGCAGTAAGCTGCAGCTCCTAAATCTAAAAGTTTAATCTAAAAAAAAGCCTAAACATCCTATGTCTAAAAGGTAAAACCTGTACAACCCCGACACAACCAACATCTAAGAAGCAAGGAAACAGCTTTATCTAAAAATATAAAGCTAAATTTGAACTTTTAAAGTACCTTCTAAGTCAGCAGGGAAGCAGTGACTGGGACCGTGTGGCAAGGCCTGCTCAGTTTTACAGCTCAACAGCATCTGAAAAAGATTTCAAAACAAAAAGAAAAAATCACTATGGCTAGCACCCAGGATCAAAGTAATGAACTAATGGAAATACAAACGTCCAAATCAAAATTATCTGCAATTGTGACTCCTGAAAAGGACAAAGCAAGCAAGAGAGGAAAATGTCTAAGTCACAACAGGAAACTAATAAAGTTTCTTTGAGAGCAAAAAATGAAAACTCATACTCAGTAGAAGATATAAAAACAGCCCTACAACCACTCCAGAATAACATTCATGAGTTTTCTGAAAATCTTAGTTCTGTGGGAAACAGCATTGAACAAATTGCGGCAAGACTAATTTTAAATGAAACTAAGACTGAGGAAAACACATCTGAAATCTATGCCCTGAAGATTACAATTAAAGCCAATGAACAGACCATAAAAGAACTCCAATCAAAAATGATAGACCTTGAAGCAAGAAGCAGAAGGAACAATGTAATTATAAGAGGGGTACCTGAAGTATTTGACCAAATCCAACTGAATACAATAATTAAAGAGATTGTGGAAACAACTGTTGAAAATAAGAATATAGCAAAAGAAATGATCATTGAACGTGCACACAGATCTCTTCAGAGAACACAGGATGAAACTGTACCAAGATAAATCTATGTAAAAACATTCAATGCAGCACAAACCTACATGATCCTAACATATTAGGGTTGCCACCTTCCTTCACGGCTAAAACCGGAGCAAAGCCACGCCCCTCGCATCACCAGTAACCCCGCCCACCCCAACCCCCTCTCCCGCCAACATACCTCCTATTTTGTGATGTCACGACAGCATCACTCAACGGGAACGCCCTCTTTTTTCGTTCCCGCTGCCTGCTTTTGGCTGATTTACTATGCTTTTCTGTAAAAAAAGGCATAGTAAATCAGCCGATTTACAAACTCCGATAGTCTGTTTCCTTTTTGAAACAGAATACCGGAGTTTGTACAGTGTTTTCCAGACTACCGGAGAATCAGTTTGATTTCCTGATAGTCCAGAAAAAAAACGGAGGGGTGGCAAGCCTATAACATATGCTCAACAGAAAAGAAACATAACATGGAGGGGCCATAAAGTAAGCATTACACAAGACCTACCTCTGCCCATCAAGCAAAAATGCCAAGAACTAGCTCCTTTCTGTTCTTATCTAATTAAGAAGAATATCAGATTTCAAGTGCTTTACCCTGAGAAACTTATGTTCAGCTATAAAGATCAAAAATATTGTGTACAAAATAAAACTGAAGCTAAAACCACCTTCATCAAAGCATCCGGTGATTCCCCTGAGGTAAAGAAATAGCACAGTAACATAGCCGACAAACTAAAGCCTAAGCCAGCTTTTTTAAAAGCTATGCTTTAAGGTAAGGCTATGAAACATTAATATAATGTTCTGCATCTGTGTGTATTTAGTTCCTGCATTCCAGTTTGAAAAATGTGGTGTGTAAACAGCAAGTGTCATGGTCAAATGTCTGTTTAAATGTAAAATGCAGTCCTACGGTCAAAAACCCCATAGCAAATGCATTACCATGTAAAATCAATCTTTCTATCCCTAAATTCTCAGCAAACAGTAAAACTCCTAAATAAAGTACTACATAAGAAGTCTGTACAAGCTCTACACATTT
This sequence comes from Protopterus annectens, assembly GCF_019279795.1. NCBI lineage: Eukaryota > Metazoa > Chordata > Ceratodontiformes > Protopteridae > Protopterus > Protopterus annectens. The sequence goes on along the minus strand of NC_056744.1, from coordinate 427,419,874 downwards.
TACTTAATAAACCTAAATATACTGTATAGCTGAAAATCACAAATAAACGAAAACGAGGCAAGAAAAGAATATATGAATCACTCCCAGCCACAGAAATTATCCAAACAAGCTTAAATTAAAGAAATTCACTACTTTTGCTGATCCAGAGAGCTGTCTGTGTGAGTGAAAAAATGGAAATAACAATACCCAGATCCATGCAGTGTTGGGAGGTCAAATGACAACTTCCTCTGAAGGTCAGGAGCCACAAAGCACTACTGGGAACCGCAAGGCTCAATGTACAGTACTAAAAGTAATCGGAATCAATGGAACTATGCAAACCTATGAAGAAAAAGCCTTTTAAGGTAACAAAACAAGACTTTTAAAGTATAATTAAAGGACTCTAAACAAGTGCTATGCTAACAAAACAAGACTTTTAAAGTATAATTAAAGGACTCTAAACAAGTGCTATGCTAATGTCTCAGAAAATGCATTTTTTTTCTTTTTTTTTATAAGTTTCTAAAAGGCTTTTTGTATTATAATGAAAATGTATCTAGTAACTGTAAAATGTGAAATGATAAAGCAGAATGTTTATTTATCCACCGAACTTTGCATGAAAGATCTGTCTGGTTAGAATACAACAAGGTGTTGAAGGACTTCAGTATACATCTATTTTAGTTAAAAAGCTGCCCTATGCAGGCAGGGGACACTTCATGTAGTTTCAGCAAGATGTTTCTGTTCTTTCTAAAAAAAAAAAAAAAAGAGAGAGAGAATGCTTTAAAATGTCCTTCTCTAGCTCTTAAAAGCAAAGTTAACTAAATGTCTTCAAGCTTTGTATTTATGTTGTTAGCTAATAATTGTGGCTGTTTTAGTAAGGAAGACTTACAGCTTTAGCATAATCATTAACCAATTGCTTTCCGTGCAGCATTGCATTGCAGTTACAATGTGGTTAGAAGGTCTGCTAGAATTGCACTAGGTATAATGTGCACATGTTTAAAAGTAAACACTTGCAAAAGCTGGGTTTTGTTCTCCTTCAGTTGTTTCTGAATGTCATTATACTGCAAAAAGGGGTTCAATGTAAAACTACTTTAACACCATTTCAGTCTAATTAGATAGACTTTGTTAATTGTGCACAAGCTAGTCTCTTTAGTTAAAAATAAAAGGAAGTTGTAACTTTTTAATGGCTTTTCTACAAACAATTCTGAAAAATGGAAGCTAGGCCTAAAAACTGTAATTAATGAAATCATAGTGCAGGATTTACAAAATGTTTTCTTTTCATTTATAAAGTTATTTACTCACTATTGTGAAATAATCTGTAATAGTTCAAACATGTCTTTAGCGCACACACTTCATTAAAGAGCAAGCAACTGTGTGTCAGGCATGATTAGCGTAACTTGGAATGAAGTAAAGCTCCTTGTTATTATCTCCCTTTACCAGCACTATAATAGCTTTCCCAGATGGTATACAAACAACACACTAAATATAAAATATACTACCACAAAAAGGAAGGGAGATAGGTGGGCAGGCACTGTGGGGGGGGGGTGGTAAATGGTTGGAAGCCATCCTGTTTAAATGTATGCTACCCAAAAAGAATTGTCTTCATCACAGCAATTGCTTACTTCATTACAAATATAAATACAACCTAAGGCCACAAATGAATCGGTTTACAAATGATATATAGCTAGTCATGTTTTATAGTAGATACTTGGAATGTTAATGGGTTAGGTGATAGTAAAAAGCTAAATCTAATCCTACACTTAATCTATCAAGCTAACTCCAATATCATATTCTTACAAGAAACACACCTAAACAAAGAACAATAGTCAAAAATAAGCTCAAGAAAATGGATCAGGCAAATCATTTTATCAGGAGACAGCTCTGCTACAAAAGAAACAGCTATTATTATCAAATAATCCTTTCAAGAGAATATAACTAATAACAACTATGATACGAAAGGAAGATGCTGTTTTTTCAGCAGTACGCATTCACAAACAAAAAACAATACTCTCTTCCTGTATATATATGACCCACGTTCAAACAGCATTTCTTTTTATACGAAATATATAACCTGCTCTTAAACTTTCCCAATCACTCTACCATTATAGGGGGGGGGGTTGGAATTGCCTAACTGACCCACTTACTGATAGCTCTAATAAAAACAGAAAACAACCAGCCAAAGTCACATCAGCTCTAAATGATCTCATACAAAACCACAACCTTGTCAACCTCTACCTAAATTTGGATCATGACAGATCAATAAACAAATATACTTTTTATTCCCCTCCACATAAGGTATGGTCAAGAATAGACTATTTCCTGATCTCCTCGAACCTGTCTAGGTTTTGTCAAAATTATGTAATTAATAATAGAATAATCTCAGATCACTCCAGAATCACAATTACTCTCAACGAAAATTTCCATTCTCCTCATCAGCGAGGACCCTACAACTGGTACTTAAACAATAACCTTTTAAGCCATAAAGAGTTAATTGAGGAGTTCGGTAAAACTATAAAGCAATTAGACCAAGATACACCACAAAGCCAATTTCCATTAGACATTCAATGGGCTGCCACCAAAACTGTATTAAGGGGAATTTGAATACAGAAAGCTTCACTGTATAAAAAACAAGAGCAAGAAAAGATTAGCCTGCTTGAATCGCAATACACAAACACTGAATTACAATTACAAACCCATCACTCACAAGAACTAGAAAGGAAATTACAACATATTCAAAAAGAACTTTACTCTGTACAACTACATAAACACACAATAAATTAGTTAAAACTCATTTATAACTACTCCTAATGGGCACAACCCCCTTCTAAGGTACTAGCAAGTATGATAAACATCAAAAAACTCTCCATAATATCCCAGAAATACACTATAAAGATAGAAATCTACATAACAACAAATATATAATTAACTAATTCTGGGACATAAACAACAAGATATATAACCCTGAAAATCATAAACATTTGTCTAATCTACAAGAGAAGTTCTTAAATAATTTAAAATTTCCAAAACTTGATGAAGAACAATATAACTTACTGAACAGTCCCTTATCAATCAGTGAAATAAAAATTGCGATTAAAAAACTAAAGGTCAACAAATGCCCAGGCCCTGATGGATTTACAGCTATGTTCTACAAAAAAACTTAGCCACATACTAGCTCCAATACCGTTAAGACTTTATAACTTTATTATAGAATATGGCTTTACAGACAAATACTTAAATAACTCAAAGACAATTTTAATACCAAAACCTAATTCAGAAAGCTTAATCCTATGAATTACAGGTCCATTGCCCTTATAAATCTTGACATAAAGATATTGACTTCACAGCCTACAAAAAACCTTGGACAAAATTATTTCCCCAGAACAACTGGGCTTTATGAAAAAAAGACAATTAAGCAATAATACATGTACGTTTGACACCTTCATTTCTCTCTTAGCTAAAGACAAATATCCAAGATACACACTTACAATAGACTCCTCAAAAGCATTTGATAACGTTGACCAAGATTTCCTTTTCTTAACAATGTCACACTTTAACTTCCCCACATTGTTTATAACTGCCATCAAGATGATTTACAACAATGCCACAACCATGCTAAGCATTAACAAGAGGTGCTCTAAACCTATCAAAATCACAAATGAAACTCACCAAGATTGGCCATTGTCTCCATTCCTTTTCAATATATATTTAGAACTGCTACTACTCCATATTTCCCAAAACACCTACCACCATTTCCCAAAGGTCTATAACACAATAGTAAAATATTCAGCTTTTGCTGACGACCTAAATTTAAACTTTGAAGTCCCAAATACAGACTTATCCAAAAAACTTTCCTTAATTAAACAATTTTCTACAATAGCAAACTACAACATGAACCCCAAAAAATCCTACATATTCCCTTTCAACCCCATAAACCATAATGCATCATACTTCCCTTTAGTTGATATACCTTTAACATATAAGCTAAAATAATTGGCATAAACTTGTCTCACACCAACGAAGAAATGCATAGTTCAAATTTCCTAAAAACATGGGATAAAATTAGCCAAGACATCTTAAGATGGGAAAACTTAAATTTATCTCTTCTGTCTAAATCTGCCATTATTAAAACGAATATTCTTCCCAAAATACTATTTCAGCTAAACTCTATTAATCTCAAAATACTAAAAAAACTATTTACAACAATGGAAAAGGCTGTCTCCAAATTCCTATGGCACCCTAAAACAACAAGAATAAGCTACAAAAATCCTACAATGCCAAAAATAAAAGGTGGGCTGGGGCTACCAGATTTTAGTCAGTATTACCTTATTATAAAAGCAAACAGGTTGATCCAAATTTTGGAATATGATAGTTCAAAAGGGACCTGGTATCCAATATGGGTCAAAATATGGGCAAATTCACTAAATTCAATAAACATAAATCCCAAAGCTGTTCCTTTCTTCCAACTCAAACAAAAAACTTTTTTCAAATGACACCCAATAATCAAAAATGGTATTACTGCATTCCATTCTCTATTTCTATCCATCAATCTGCAGAATTCATTATTGCTGTTGCAACTTATACATATAACCCCAAATATTAAGTTAAATAACAAAATGATTGATCTCAAACTATTCCCATTAATTAAAGAATTAACAATATGGGATATCTTACAGTACAAGGAAGAAACAACTGATAAATTAAGAGAAAAATTCAAGTTGCCAGCTAGCTATAATTACATTCTTCAAGAAATTATATCAATAATAAACCTAAAATATTCAAACCACAAAATAGAAATACAAAGTATAGAAAATTCCCAAAACATAATCAAAGCACTAACAGCTAAAGAAAAAATGATTTCAAAATCCTATAAATTAATAAATGAGTTAAAACACAAATCCACGCTACTTTACTCAAGATACTGGGAAAACTTAAATAATAATATCACAATATTACAAAAACAAGAAGCCATAAACAATACCTTAAATCTTATACCATTCAGAAACCACATACACACAACTGATGATTAACAACAATGCATACTATACCCCAGCTGTTCTCAAAATATTTGGTTACAAAAAAAGCCCACTGTGCCCCTTCTGCTCTAGGGAAGATGTAGATATTCTCCACATCTTCTGGAGCTATGAGAAAATCTCCAAGCTCTGGTGTTCCTTAAGAGTGCAACTAGAGAAAGTTGGATACGTAAAAACACTCTCTCTTGGGAAACAATGATTCTGCATATAATTCCTAGTTCAATCAATGGAAAGCGCAAGCATATTTTAGTTACAGTATGCACACTACTTAAATTCTATATTTCCAAGAATTGGGTTGACAATAAAAACATCTCATGGAACAATTTTAAAGACATGGCAGTTAAACATATCACCTCCCACAAGCTAGCTAGTAAAAGTATTAAAAAAAGAATCTACTTTCAAACAAACAGGAACTCTCTCCTAGAGGCAATTTTGATAAGCATACAGAATACATAAAACTAAATGACAAGTAGGTGGCTGATATAAAATAAAAATCCCTGTGTTACTGAACACAAATAGTTGTATCACTGACATATAAAACACATTTCTGGGATAACAAAAGGATGGCTTCCAACACTGTACATACTGTAAATATGTATTTAGTTTTGTAAGCTTTTAAGTTTTTTTGTCTTTTGGTTCTGTTTTTTTCTTCCATTCTGGGCAATTAAAGGTACCCTGCATATACAAACCCAATACTCAACTTTTTACCATAACTCTGTTCTACTGTAACCCCTAGATATGCTGTAATCATGTCATTTATTAGTCTCAAAGTTTCTTGCAAATGTTTAAATGTTTTTCTCTGGCAAGTTTGGTTACCTTTACTCATCTATGTTTTACATGCTGAATTGTCTGTATTATTTTGTACTTTTGCTTTTACTTTGTATTTGTGGAAAAGAATACTATAAAAAGACATTGTCAAAAAAAAAAAAAAAAAAAAGACTGTCCTTACATCCACATGTGGAAACGTAGACTAATAAACTGCTAACTCAGCTAAAGGTAGATTATAGTATCCCACACATTGTTACTAAAGAAGCGAGACAAGTAGATGCTGTTGATATCCTTTTCCCTCGATTAGAGGATTAGAGCATACTGTACCTATCATGACACTTTTGTCACTACAGAATACAGTCATTTCAATAAAAGCATAGACTGAAATGCTTGATGTTTATTTACCTAAGCCCATACAGTTAGCATTACAGTACAGTAATATGTAAGAGCAATTGGTTACTGGATACAGCAAGTTTCTTACCTGCTGAACACACTAACTTTCAAACTATTATTTATTAGTGCTTTTAGTCTGAAGTCTGGGATTGTTTCTCAGATTACCTCTCTGATAGAACTTTCATTCTGAAAGTGATATTATAATACTAAGCCCAGTGCAAGAATTCAGTATCCACTGTTAAAGAATAAATTTCAATTTGAAGCTATGCCTCTAGGACTATATTCTATAGACCAACCTTTACCCTATCATTAGCAGATGGAGTCTTCTGCAACATTTTCCCACTCAGATGAAACAGCATCCCTGAGAAGTTGAGCAATACCGACATCCTTGACTTCTTAAAAAATGTCTAAAGGATCACTTTGTGAAGGAAGACAGTACTAAATGCTATGAAATACCTTGAGAAGATTTAAAATGGGTGTCAATAGAGCTTGATTGAAAAATATTTTCCTCTTGTTCATTTTGATAAGATTCCACCGTGTGTTGATTGTGATCTTATTTATGTTTTGTAAATTCGTACAGAGTTCTGTTTTGCTTTGCGTATCTTATTTCATGGTGTGCTGTATTATATTTGCATGTCTCACTGTTTAATTGCCTTAGAATCTTTTAGTACCTTCATTGCTGTCATTCCGCCATAACGCAAAATTGTCTGTATTATATTGTCTTAAAGGCTTATGTTGAACCAGAAAAAGCAGTCTTAAAGCAGTGCACATATCTGGCTAACAAAGGGTAACCAAACAAACAAACAAACAAACAAACATGCAAACAAATAAATAATACATTTGTATTGGTGCATATTGCTTTATAGTTTCATAATTACTTACTAGGCTATTGAGAGTGGAAGATCATAAGAAGCCTAGCCATATATTTCCATAATTTTTTAGCCTTTGTAATTAAAATATAAACAATGCAGCGCAGACAGAACATTTACATGTTACCCTTTTCCTTAAGGGGCAAAGGTGTTACTCAAGGGATATAGTTGTGGTTTCTCAGCCATTCACTCAAATTAGATTTGAATAAAGTAATAGAAGTACTTTGTTTTATGCAGAAAGGAAGACAATTCCAAATAAGTGGAATTGTCTGTAATACATATCCATCCCTCCAAGACGTTCTATTTATGTTGGATTGCTTAAGCAGATGTTTATGTCACCAGTGGACCTGCAGATGTGCAATAAATCTGAGATGACAGCATCTGTTCAGACTCTTTATGTGAGGTAGATGTCAGCCCTCAGTGACCTGGATGATACCAAGAACAGGGACAGGGACTGAGACAAACTGTGTAGTTCTTATGATTCAGGCCATGGATTTTCTTGGTGAGGAAATGCTGTCAGCATTCAGGTTGTGTCAAAAGGGGCTTTATACTCAATGTTCAGTCTAATACATGCCAAATATAATGGAATAATTACATTCCTGGGCCTAGATGCCATACATTTATTAATAAGCTGTGCAATGAAAAAGGACTTTCTTACAATAGTAGATACATGGGATCGAATGGCAATTCATTGTCTGTATACATTCTGTTTCTGTTTCCTGCAAACATGTACATATCAAAGGTCTGAATAGGCCAATATCTTTTTTTTTATGATAAGTGACATCACTGTCAAACAAGCAATATAAAATTGCTAATAATCATCACTCAGCCACTGGGAATGGCACATCGACAAATGGTACGGTATATTCATGAGGAAAAAACCCAAGTGGATAACTTTGAATGAGAGAAGGGAAAAGCACTGCCTGCAGTGATCAAGTTATTTAAAATACATATTTCCATAGTCTATAAAACTTCAGATAACTACACTGTATAACAGAACCTTTTCATATTACAGTACTTTTCCACTGTTGGTACTAAGTGTAGATGCTTGGAAAACTGACTATGTATGCATATACCTACAGAGATGGCTACGTGTAGGCAGTCAGTAGGCAGAGTACACTCACTTATCATCATTATCATCAACCTTCGTTTTTCCCAGTTTTATATGGGGCCATCTCAGCTGTCAGCACCTCTCTTGATTCAGAATCACTCTCTTACCTTCATTGACAGGCATGCCTGAGTGTCACAAGTCCTCTGTCATGCAGACCACCCATCTGAATTTACTGAAAGCATTCAATGTCATTGAGAATATGGCTTTGCAATGGATTACTTGTTGCAGTGGCACTTTTCTTAATTCATTGTTCCAGTTTCTATTTTATGGGCTTTGTAAATAATATTTCTAAGATGTGTAGTGTCTACTTACCTCTACAGTGCATATATAAATGTATACTTAATACATCTGAGTTAGGCTGTCTGCATGTCTGCTCCAAGCTGTTAATAGCGGCATCCTTCAATTTTAAGCCAAATTGCTAAATTATCATTTTCAAATTGGGAATTGCAATATATCAGCAGTGAAAAAATTCTATTCAGCCACTCAAATTACACAAATTGTATGTGTTAAGTATCTTGTAGCAATGTCATCCTTTTTAAATTTATATTGATATACATTTTCAGATTTGATTAAATTTGATCCAAATGATAAATTATGATAACTTATGGCTTATATCTTTTTAATGAATTAGTTACTATGGTCTTAGAGTAAAACACCTTGACCTCTTTTTTTAAAAATCTGTTTGATAACTGTTATTATTATATTATTAGTTTTGTTGTATTTCATCATCCATCTTCCTGTGGATTTTTTCCCCCCCGCCTCTACTGAAAATGGAAATATATCCAGTTAGACCAGCCCGGTTAACAAATGTAAAATAAAAATAAATAAATAAAATGATGAACTACTCCAAGAATATATTTGTAACAAATATGTTATAATGCAAAGACACCTGTGTAGCAATGTCATAAGTATCTTGTCTGTCCTACCTGTTTTTTAAATTGATATACATTTTCAGATTTGATTAATTTAGTAATGCCACAGGACAGTTTGTGATACATGTTAATCACCACCATTCTAAGTAATCACACATTTGGTACTACTATCAGAAGTAAATAATCTGGATATGCAAAATATCTCTTTTTATGGAGTATTTTAAGTATGCAGTTTTGTTCATGTATTTTATTTATATATCTTTAGCTACAGAAAATATAAATTTAGTAATGTAAAATCTAGATTTAATTTGACGTATTTTAAAGCGTCAAATAAACATTAAAGTCCTCCATTCTGTTCCATTTCACCTAGTAAAGCACTTTTTTGGGGGTGAGGTCATTATAGAAGCTCATAGTAAACGTCTTTTCAGCAATAGTGAATATATATTCGCCAGTACTGCTACATCTGCATGTGTGAGATTTAAAGTGAATAATGCAAATCATTTTAGAAAGAAACTGACGGTTCAGATATGAGTCATGACTGATCCATACTTGCGTTGTGTATATGAATTCAAATTACATGCTTCTGTCAGTATGAGAACAGAACATGTTTGAATACTAAATGTATTTACTGAAGAATGTGGTAGGTTTCATGACCCTGTCTGCTGCAGGGCTGGAAAAAAGGAAATAGATGCCTTTGTGGTGAGATATATTTGTTAAGCAATTGACAGGATGACATGTCTGCTGAATGGAAAGGATGTACAGCGGAAGGTGCTATAGAAATAGCAGACGTCACATGAAAACATCTGGAGTAGCCCATAGCAGGATGACTGATTTGAGAAGTCTTGGCAGATTTCAAACTCTCCAAAGAACCTCGGTTGGCAATTTGACATATACAGTGAGGGGTGATAAACTGGGTCAAAAGAAGTATTAGGAAAGAAATGGGAGGGCAGATAATCATGCACCTAATAAATAGACTCTCCTTTAAGTAAGGAACATTGGGAGGGCAGATAATCATGCACCTAATACATAGACTCTCCTTTATGTAAGGAACATTGGGAGGGCAGATAATCATGCACCTAATACATAGACTCTCTTTTATGTAAGGAACATTGGGAGGGCAGATAATCATGCACCTAATACATAGACTCTCCTTTATGTAAGGAACATTGGGAGGGCAGATAATCATGCACCTAATACATAGACTCTCCTTTATGTAAGGAACATTGGGAGGGCAGATAATCATGCACCTGATACATAGACTCTATTTTATGTAAGGAACATTGGGAGGGCAGATAATCATGCACCTAATACATAGACTCTCCTTTATGTAAGGAACATTGGGAGGGCAGATAATCATGCACCTAATACATAGACTCTCCTTTATGTAAGGAACATTGGGAGGGCAGATAATCATGCACCTAATACATAGACTCTCCTTTATGTAAGGAACATTGGGAGGGCAGATAATCATGCACCTAATACATAGACTCTCCTTTATGTAAGGAACATTGGGAGGGCAGATAATCATGCACCTAATACATAGACTCTCCTTTATGTAAGGAACATTGGGAGGGCAGATAATCATGCACCTAATACATAGACTCTCCTTTATGTAAGGAACATTGGGAGGGCAGATAATCATGCACCTAATACATAGACTCTCCTTTATGTAAGGAACATTGGGAGGGCAGATAATCATGCACCTAATACATAGACTCTCCTTTATGTAAGGAACATTGGGAGGGCAGATAATCATGCACCTAATACATAGACTCTCCTTTATGTAAGGAACATTGGGAGGGCAGATAATCATGCACCTAATACATAGACTCTCCTTTATGTAAGGAACATTGGGAGGGCAGATAATCATGCACCTAATACATAGACTCTCCTTTATGTAAGGAACATTGGGAGGGCAGATAATCATGCACCTAATACATAGACTCTCCTTTATGTAAGGAACATTGGGAGGGCAGATAATCATGCACCTAATACATAGACTCTCCTTTATGTAAGGAACATTGGGAGGGCAGATAATCATGCACCTAATACATAGACTCTCCTTTATGTAAGGAACATTGGGAGGGCAGATAATCATGCACCTAATACATAGACTCTCCTTTATGTAAGGAACATTGGGAGGGCAGATAATCATGCACCTAATACATAGACTCTCCTTTATGTAAGGAACATTGGGAGGGCAGATAATCATGCACCTAATACATAGACTCTCCTTTATGTAAGGAACATTGGGAGGGCAGATAATCATGCACCTAATACATAGACTCTCCTTTATGTAAGGAACATTGGGAGGGCAGATAATCATGCACCTAATACATAGACTCTCCTTTATGTAAGGAACATTGGGAGGGCAGATAATCATGCACCTAATACATAGACTCTCCTTTATGTAAGGAACATTGGGAGGGCAGATAATCATGCACCTAATACATAGACTCTCCTTTATGTAAGGAACATTGGGAGGGCAGATAATCATGCACCTAATACATAGACTCTCCTTTATGTAAGGAACATTGGGAGGGCAGATAATCATGCACCTAATACATAGACTCTCCTTTATGTAAGGAACATTGGGAGGGCAGATAATCATGCACCTAATACATAGACTCTCCTTTATGTAAGGAACATTGGGAGGGCAGATAATCATGCACCTAATACATAGACTCTCCTTTATGTAAGGAACATTGGGAGGGCAGATAATCATGCACCTAATACATAGACTCTCCTTTATGTAAGGAACATTGGGAGGGCAGATAATCATGCACCTAATACATAGACTCTCCTTTATGTAAGGAACATTGGGAGGGCAGATAATCATGCACCTAATACATAGACTCTCCTTTATGTAAGGAACATTGGGAGGGCAGATAATCATGCACCTAATACATAGACTCTCCTTTATGTAAGGAACATTGGGAGGGCAGATAATCATGCACCTAATACATAGACTCTCCTTTATGTAAGGAACATTGGGAGGGCAGATAATCATGCACCTAATACATAGACTCTCCTTTATGTAAGGAACATTGGGAGGGCAGATAATCATGCACCTAATACATAGACTCTCCTTTATGTAAGGAACATTGGGAGGGCAGATAATCATGCACCTAATACATAGACTCTCCTTTATGTAAGGAACATTGGGAGGGCAGATAATCATGCACCTAATACATAGACTCTCCTTTATGTAAGGAACATTGGGAGGGCAGATAATCATGCACCTAATACATAGACTCTCCTTTATGTAAGGAACATTGGGAGGGCAGATAATCATGCACCTAATACATAGACTCTCCTTTATGTAAGGAACATTGGGAGGGCAGATAATCATGCACCTAATACATAGACTCTCCTTTATGTAAGGAACATTGGGAGGGCAGATAATCATGCACCTAATACATAGACTCTCCTTTATGTAAGGAACATTGGGAGGGCAGATAATCATGCACCTAATACATAGACTCTCCTTTATGTAAGGAACATTGGGAGGGCAGATAATCATGCACCTAATACATAGACTCTCCTTTATGTAAGGAACATTGGGAGGGCAGATAATCATGCACCTAATACATAGACTCTCCTTTATGTAAGGAACATTGGGAGGGCAGATAATCATGCACCTAATACATAGACTCTCCTTTATGTAAGGAACATTGGGAGGGCAGATAATCATGCACCTAATACATAGACTCTCCTTTATGTAAGGAACATTGGGAGGGCAGATAATCATGCACCTAATACATAGACTCTCCTTTATGTAAGGAACATTGGGAGGGCAGATAATCATGCACCTAATACATAGACTCTCCTTTATGTAAGGAACATTGGGAGGGCAGATAATCATGCACCTAATACATAGACTCTCCTTTATGTAAGGAACATTGGGAGGGCAGATAATCATGCACCTAATACATAGACTCTCCTTTATGTAAGGAACATTGGGAGGGCAGATAATCATGCACCTAATACATAGACTCTCCTTTATGTAAGGAACATTGGGAGGGCAGATAATCATGCACCTAATACATAGACTCTCCTTTATGTAAGGAACATTGGGAGGGCAGATAATCATGCACCTAATACATAGACTCTCCTTTATGTAAGGAACATTGGGAGGGCAGATAATCATGCACCTAATACATAGACTCTCCTTTATGTAAGGAACATTGGGAGGGCAGATAATCATGCACCTAATACATAGACTCTCCTTTATGTAAGGAACATTGGGAGGGCAGATAATCATGCACCTAATACATAGACTCTCCTTTATGTAAGGAACATTGGGAGGGCAGATAATCATGCACCTAATACATAGACTCTCCTTTATGTAAGGAACATTGGGAGGCAGATAATCATGCACCTAATACATAGACTCTCCTTTATGTAAGGAACATTGGGAGGGCAGATAATCATGCACCTAATACATAGACTCTCCTTTATGTAAGGAACATTGGGAGGGCAGATAATCATGCACCTAATACATAGACTCTCCTTTATGTAAGGAACATTGGGAGGGCAGATAATCATGCACCTAATACATAGACTCTCCTTTATGTAAGGAACATTGGGAGGGCAGATAATCATGCACCTAATACATAGACTCTCCTTTATGTAAGGAACATTGGGAGGGCAGATAATCATGCACCTAATACATAGACTCTCCTTTATGTAAGGAACATTGGGAGGGCAGATAATCATGCACCTAATACATAGACTCTCCTTTATGTAAGGAACATTGGGAGGGCAGATAATCATGCACCTAATACATAGACTCTCCTTTATGTAAGGAACATTGGGAGGGCAGATAATCATGCACCTAATACATAGACTCTCCTTTATGTAAGGAACATTGGGAGGGCAGATAATCATGCACCTAATACATAGACTCTCCTTTATGTAAGGAACATTGGGAGGGCAGATAATCATGCACCTAATACATAGACTCTCCTTTATGTAAGGAACATTGGGAGGGCAGATAATCATGCACCTAATACATAGACTCTCCTTTATGTAAGGAACATTGGGAGGGCAGATAATCATGCACCTAATACATAGACTCTCCTTTATGTAAGGAACATTGGGAGGGCAGATAATCATGCACCTAATACATAGACTCTCCTTTATGTAAGGAACATTGGGAGGGCAGATAATCATGCACCTAATACATAGACTCTCCTTTATGTAAGGAACATTGGGAGGCAGATAATCATGCACCTAATACATAGACTCTCCTTTATGTAAGGAACATTGGGAGGGCAGATAATCATGCACCTAATACATAGACTCTCCTTTATGTAAGGAACATTGGGAGGGCAGATAATCATGCACCTAATACATAGACTCTCCTTTATGTAAGGAACATTGGGAGGGCAGATAATCATGCACCTAATACATAGACTCTCCTTTATGTAAGGAACATTGGGAGGGCAGATAATCATGCACCTAATACATAGACTCTCCTTTATGTAAGGAACATTGGGAGGGCAGATAATCATGCACCTAATACATAGACTCTCCTTTATGTAAGGAACATTGGGAGGGCAGATAATCATGCACCTAATACATAGACTCTCCTTTATGTAAGGAACATTGGGAGGGCAGATAATCATGCACCTAATACATAGACTCTCCTTTATGTAAGGAACATTGGGAGGGCAGATAATCATGCACCTAATACATAGACTCTCCTTTATGTAAGGAACATTGGGAGGGCAGATAATCATGCACCTAATACATAGACTCTCCTTTATGTAAGGAACATTGGGAGGGCAGATAATCATGCACCTAATACATAGACTCTCCTTTATGTAAGGAACATTGGGAGGCAGATAATCATGCACCTAATACATAGACTCTCCTTTATGTAAGGAACATTGGGAGGGCAGATAATCATGCACCTAATACATAGACTCTCCTTTATGTAAGGAACATTGGGAGGGCAGATAATCATGCACCTAATACATAGACTCTCCTTTATGTAAGGAACATTGGGAGGGCAGATAATCATGCACCTAATACATAGACTCTCCTTTATGTAAGGAACATTGGGAGGGCAGATAATCATGCACCTAATACATAGACTCTCCTTTATGTAAGGAACATTGGGAGGCAGATAATCATGCACCTAATACATAGACTCTCCTTTATGTAAGGAACATTGGGAGGGCAGATAATCATGCACCTAATACATAGACTCTCCTTTATGTAAGGAACATTGGGAGGGCAGATAATCATGCACCTAATACATAGACTCTCCTTTATGTAAGGAACATTGGGAGGGCAGATAATCATGCACCTAATACATAGACTCTCCTTTATGTAAGGAACATTGGGAGGCAGATAATCATGCACCTAATACATAGACTCTCCTTTATGTAAGGAACATTGGGAGGGCAGATAATCATGCACCTAATACATAGACTCTCCTTTATGTAAGGAACATTGGGAGGGCAGATAATCATGCACCTAATACATAGACTCTCCTTTATGTAAGGAACATTGGGAGGGCAGATAATCATGCACCTAATACATAGACTCTCCTTTATGTAAGGAACATTGGGAGGGCAGATAATCATGCACCTAATACATAGACTCTCCTTTATGTAAGGAACATTGGGAGGGCAGATAATCATGCACCTAATACATAGACTCTCCTTTATGTAAGGAACATTGGGAGGGCAGATAATCATGCACCTAATACATAGACTCTCCTTTATGTAAGGAACATTGGGAGGGCAGATAATCATGCACCTAATACATAGACTCTCCTTTATGTAAGGAACATTGGGAGGGCAGATAATCATGCACCTAATACATAGACTCTCCTTTATGTAAGGAACATTGGGAGGGCAGATAATCATGCACCTAATACATAGACTCTCCTTTATGTAAGGAACATTGGGAGGGCAGATAATCATGCACCTAATACATAGACTCTCCTTTATGTAAGGAACATTGGGAGGCAGATAATCATGCACCTAATACATAGACTCTCCTTTATGTAAGGAACATTGGGAGGGCAGATAATCATGCACCTAATACATAGACTCTCCTTTATGTAAGGAACATTGGGAGGGCAGATAATCATGCACCTAATACATAGACTCTCCTTTATGTAAGGAACATTGGGAGGGCAGATAATCATGCACCTAATACATAGACTCTCCTTTATGTAAGGAACATTGGGAGGGCAGATAATCATGCACCTAATACATAGACTCTCCTTTATGTAAGGAACATTGGGAGGCAGATAATCATGCACCTAATACATAGACTCTCCTTTATGTAAGGAACATTGGGAGGGCAGATAATCATGCACCTAATACATAGACTCTCCTTTATGTAAGGAACATTGGGAGGGCAGATAATCATGCACCTAATACATAGACTCTCCTTTATGTAAGGAACATTGGGAGGGCAGATAATCATGCACCTAATACATAGACTCTCCTTTATGTAAGGAACATTGGGAGGGCAGATAATCATGCACCTAATACATAGACTCTCCTTTATGTAAGGAACATTGGGAGGGCAGATAATCATGCACCTAATACATAGACTCTCCTTTATGTAAGGAACATTGGGAGGGCAGATAATCATGCACCTAATACATAGACTCTCCTTTATGTAAGGAACATTGGGAGGGCAGATAATCATGCACCTAATACATAGACTCTCCTTTATGTAAGGAACATTGGGAGGGCAGATAATCATGCACCTAATACATAGACTCTCCTTTATGTAAGGAACATTGGGAGGGCAGATAATCATGCACCTAATACATAGACTCTCCTTTATGTAAGGAACATTGGGAGGGCAGATAATCATGCACCTAATACATAGACTCTCCTTTATGTAAGGAACATTGGGAGGGCAGATAATCATGCACCTAATACATAGACTCTCCTTTATGTAAGGAACATTGGGAGGGCAGATAATCATGCACCTAATACATAGACTCTCCTTTATGTAAGGAACATTGGGAGGGCAGATAATCATGCACCTAATACATAGACTCTCCTTTATGTAAGGAACATTGGGAGGGCAGATAATCATGCACCTAATACATAGACTCTCCTTTATGTAAGGAACATTGGGAGGGCAGATAATCATGCACCTAATACATAGACTCTCCTTTATGTAAGGAACATTGGGAGGCAGATAATCATGCACCTAATACATAGACTCTCCTTTATGTAAGGAACATTGGGAGGGCAGATAATCATGCACCTAATACATAGACTCTCCTTTATGTAAGGAACATTGGGAGGGCAGATAATCATGCACCTAATACATAGACTCTCCTTTATGTAAGGAACATTGGGAGGGCAGATAATCATGCACCTAATACATAGACTCTCCTTTATGTAAGGAACATTGGGAGGGCAG